>NC_137695.1:160827913-160911464 GCF_964034855.1 Anser brachyrhynchus | reverse complement strand
GGGCCGCACGGCGGCGTTGCACGCGTTGCACACACTGCGCTGCACACCGGCGTTGCACGCCCAGCACCAGGCCCGCACGCACCCAGCGGGGGGGGGCTGCGGCCCCAGGAGCCCCCGGCCCACGGGGGGGGGGGGGGTCAGCATCAGGGCGGCCCGCTGCGGGGCGGGGGGGGGGAATGGGGACCCCAATTGGCGGCACCCCAGTGGTGGCACCCCATTAATGACACCCATTGGTGGCACCCCAGTGGTGGCACCCTCCTGGCACCCCAGCGGCAGCACCCCAACAATGACACCCCAATGGTGGCACCCCAGTGGTGGCACCCCAAAAGCAGCACCCCATTGGTGACACCCCAAAAGTGGCACCCCGGCAGTGACACCCCAATGGTGGCACCCCATTACCAGCACCCCAGCGAGGGCACCCTGCTGGCACCCCTATAATGACACCCATTGGTGTCACCCCCCCCCCCCCCCCCCCCCCCCGGGACACCCCCCTGGTGGCACCCCACGAATGGCTCCCCCGCAGTGGCACCCCCCCAGTGACACCCCACTGGTGACACCCCACTGGTGACACCCCACTGGTGACACTGCGTTAGTGCCACCCCCCCCCGTGCCACCCCCCCGGTGCCAAGCCCAGCCCCACACCACCCAGCCCATGGGGGGGGGGGGCGGGGGGGCTCATCCTTATCACCCCCCTGCCCCACAACTACAGCCCCTGCCCAATTTGGGGGGGGGGTCACGGTCCCCCCCAGTGCTCCCCAGGACCCCGTGTTTCCCCATGGACCCCCTGGACCTCGTGCCCCCCCCAGCACCCCGTGGCCCCCCAGGACCCCCAAGTGTCCCTGTGCCCCCCCATGGCCCCCAACCCCCCCCCAATGGCTCCAATGCCCCCAACCCCCCCCACGTCCCCAGAGCCCCCCCGTGTGCCCCCCATGTCCCCATTGCCCCCCGTGCCCCCCCCATGGCTGCAGGGGGGGGGCCGTCAGTGGCACCCCCAGGCCGTGACCGCTGAGCCCCGGGGTGCCCGGTCCCGTGGGGGGGCTGCGGAGAGGCCCCCGGTGAGGATGAGGGGGGAGAGGAAGAGGAGGCTGGGGGGGGGGGGGGGGGGCCGGTGGGGCCGGGGACTTTGGGGGCACGGGGGGGGGCACAGGGACACGGTGGGGAGGGGGACGTGGGGGTGACACTGGGGACACGGTGGGGCCCGTCCCAGCTCGGCCGGGGGGGGCTGGCGGTGGCGGTGCCGCAGCCTCGGTGCCCCACGGGACCCCCCCAACCCAGCCCCTCGGTGCCACCGGGGCCGCTCCGGTGCTGGGAAGGGGCCTGGTAGCACTGGGGGGGGACTGGGATGGGCACATGGGGACGGGGGCACTGGGATGGGGATGGGGGCACTGGGATGGGGACTGGGATGGGGACTGGGATGGCACCAGGATGGGCACACCAGGATAACGGGTACACCGTGTGGGCACACCAGTACAAACACACCAGTATGGGCACACTGATATGAACACACCAGTATGGGTACACCAGTATGGGTACACCAGTGTGGGCACACCAGTATGGGCACACCAGTATGGGTACACCACTATGGGTACACCAGTATGGGCACGCCAGTATGGGTACACCAGTATGGGTACACTGGGACAGGCGCACTGGGATGGGTACACCAGTATGGGCACACCAGTATGGGCACACCAGTGTGGGCACACCAGTATGGGCACACCAGTATGGGCACACTGGGATGGGCACACGGGCACACAACCAGCAGGATGGGTGCATGGGGATGGGTGCAGCGGGGTGGGCACTGGGGGGGGGCACCAGAGGATGGGCCACTGGGACAGGCCACTGGGATGGGGCCGGGCACTGGGACAGGCACTGGGATGGGGACGCGGGGACGGGCACTGGGACGGGTACAACGGGATGGGGACAGGCACTGGGATGGGGACATGAGGCAGGGCAGTGGGACGGGTACAGTGGGATGGGGACATGGGGACAAGCACACTGGGATGGGGACACGAGAACGGGCACTGGGACAGGTACGGTGGGATGGGGACACAGGGGCAGGCACTGGGATGGGCACTGGGATGGGGAGACGGGGATGGGGACATGGGGACAGGCAGTGGGACGGGCACAATGGGATGGGGACACGGGGCCGGGCACTGGGATCTGGACACGGGGACAGGCACTGGGACAGGTACAATGGGAAGGGGACACTGGGATGGGGACATGGGGCTGGGCACTGGGATGGGCGTAATGGGATGGGGGCACAAAGACAGGCACTGGGACAGGCACAATAGGATGGGGACATTGGGATGGGGACTGGGATGGGCACAATGGGACGGGGACATGGGGACGGGGACATGGGGACGGGGACTGGGATGGGCACAATGGGATGGGGACATGGGGACGGGGACTGGGACGGGCACAATGGGACGGGGACATGGGGACGGGGACACGGTGCCGGGCACAATGGTGTGGGGTCACGGTGCCGGGCCGTGTTTGGGGCGCACACACGCACACGCGGACGCCCGGCGGGTGCCTGGCACAACCCCGGTCCCGAGCCCTTTATTGCCCGGCCGCGGGGTCCCGACCGCTCAGGGCAGCTCCGGGGGGCTGCGGGGGGGCTGCTGGGGGCCGGGGGGGCTCGGGGGGGTCGCGGGGCAGGGTCCCGGCCCCCAGCAGGAGGCTCAGGCACTGCCCCAGCTCCCGGGGGCCCCGGTGCGCCCGCTTGGTGCCGCGGGGCAGGCGGCGGCACGACGAGACGTCCAGGTAGCAGAGCGACGGGCAGCGGAGCAGGAGGGCGCTGGGGGGCACGGGGGGGGCACAGGGGGGCTGGGGGGGGGGCGGGCACAGCAGCACCCAACACCCCCCCAGCACCCAGGGGTGGGGATGGGGAGCACACCCGGAGCCAGAGAGGGGACCCCTGGACCCGCCCCCCCAGTGTCCGGGGATGGGGACACTGGGACCCCCCCCCCAGTACCCCCGGATGGGGACAGGGACACTGAGACCCCCCCCCAGCACCCAGGGATGGGGACAGCGACCCCCCCCAGAGTCAGAGAGGGACCCCCTGGACCCCCCCAGTGCCAAGGATGGGGACAGGGACCCCCACCCCCAGAGCCAGAGAGGGGACCCCTGGACCCCCCCCAGTGCCCAGGGATGGGGACGGGGACACTGGGACCCCCCCCCCAGCACTCAGGGATGGGGACAGGGACCCCCAGAGCCCCCCCAGAGCCAAGAATAGGGACACCCAGCTCCCCCCTCTGCTTCCCCCTATGGGGACACCCCGAAGAAGTAGGGACAGGGACCCCCAGACCCCCCAGGATGGGGACACCCAGACCCCCCCCCCCCAAGCACCTGGGGACACGGACTCCCACCCCTCCCAGCACCCAAGGATGGGGGCACCCAGACCTCCCAGGGACCCCCAGACACCCCCCCCCCCCCAAAAAGAAGTAGGGACAGGGACCCCCGGACCTCCCCCTGTACCCAAAGATGGGGACCCCCAGACCCCCCCAGGGACCCCCGGACCCCCCAGGATGGGGACACCCAGATGCCCCCCCGCCCAAGAAGTAGGGACAGGGACCCCTGGACCCCCCCCCAGCACCCGAAGATGGAGGCACCCAGACCCCCCAGGGACCCCAAGACCCCCCCAGATCCCCAGGATGGGGACCCCCAGACCCCCCCCAAGCACCTGGGGACAGGGACCCCCACCCCTCCCAGCACCCAACGATGGGACCCCCCACCTTAACCCACCCCCCCAACCCCCAGTCCCGGGGGAGGTCCCGTCCTCACCTGAGGGCCTCGGGGGCCACCCTGGTGCCGGCCAGGTCGAGGGAGCGCAGGGGGGCGCCGGGGCCGAAGGCTGCCAGGGCCTGCGCCAGGTCCTGCTCGCCGAAGCAGTGCCCGGCCAGGTCCAGCTCCCGCAGGCTGTGCCGCCAGCGCCAGGCCAGCGCCGCGCAGCCCTGGGGGGCGCTGGGGGGGGCGCAGGCGCTGCAGTGCAGCCCCAGGTGCAGCTGCTCCAGGTCTGCGGGGAGGTGGCGGCAGGGTCAGCGCGGCGCGGTTGGCGCGGTGCAAGCGGCACGGGATGGCACTGGGGGGGTGTGGGGCAGCACCGGCAGCGTGGTGCGGCGCAGCGTGGCACCGCGGGTATGGCGTGGTGTGGTCAACATGGCACAGGTGGCATGGTGTGGCTGGCATGGCACGGCACAGCATGGTTGGCACAGCGTGGCGTGGCGTGGTCAACACGGCATAGTTGGCACGGTGTGGTCGGCATGGCACGGTGCGGCACCATGGATATGACATGGCACGGTGTGGCGTGCTCAATGTGGCACAGTTGGCACGGTGTGGTTGGCAGAGCATGGTGTGGCACAGCCTGGCACCATGGATATGACATGGGACAGCGTGGCGTGGTCAACGTGCCACAGTTGGCATGGCATGGTTGGCACGGCACATTGTGGTTGACACAGCGTGGCGTGGCACAGCCTGGCACCATGGATATGGGATGGCATGGCGTGGTCAACATGGCACAGTTGGCACGGTGTGGCTGGCACAGCACAGCACAGCTGGCACGGCATGGCACGGCACGGCATGGCCAACATAGGGTGATCAAAGTGGTGCAGCCAGCACAGCGTGGCATGGCACAGCCAGCACGGTACGGCCAACACAGCATGGCTGGCGTGGCACAGCATGGCACGGCAGGGCCAACACGGGCTGGTTGACAGGGTGCAACCAGCACGGCGTGGCACGGCACGGCACGGCCAGCATGGCACGGTTGGCACAGTACAGTTGGCACAGTGTGGTTGGCACGGCACGGCCAACACGGCACGGCCAACACGAGGTGTTTGACACGGTGCCGCCGGCACAGCACGGCACAGCACGGCACAGCACGGCACAGTTGGCACGGCACAGCCACCACGGCACCGTTCCTGTGGCATGGCACGGCCAGCACGGCACGGCACAGCCCGCATGGCACGGTGCAGCCCGCCCAACGCAACCGATGTGGCACGGTGTGGCACGGCACGGCACAGCGCGGCACGGCATGGCACGGTGCAGCCCGCCCAACGCAACCAACGTGGTACGGCCCGGCCCGGCCCGGCCCAGCCCCGTGCCCCCCCGTCCCCCCGCTCTCACCGGCGCAGGGCAGGCGCAGCAGGGCGCGGGGCGAGACGCGGGCGCAGCCGCGCAGGTCGAGCAGGCGCAGGCGGGCGGAGGCGCGCAGCAGGCGCTGCAGGACGGCGTCGCCGGCACCGCCGCCGGTGGTCGTGGCCAGGCTCAGCTCCTGCAGCTGCGGGAAGCCGGGGGCCAGCGGCAACCGCGGGGCCGCCCGGGGCCACCAGGAGACGTTCAGCAGCCGCAGGACCTGGGGGGGCGCACGGGGGGGGCGGGGGGGCAGTGGGTGGGGGGGTCCGTGGGGGGAGCCCCACAGAGATGTCCCCACGGGTGGGTGCCCCATCGATGGGTGCCCCACGGGTGGGAGGGAGCCCACGGGGGGAGCCCCTTGGGGGGGGGGGGGCATGGGTGGGGGTCCCATGGGTGGGGTGTTCCAGAGGTGGAAGCCCCACAGAGGGGTCCCCACGGGTGGGTGCCCCATGGGTGGGAGCTCCTTGGGTGGGAGCCCCATGGGTGGGAGCCCACCAGTGGGGTGTTCCAGAGGTGGAAGCCCCCCAGAAGGGTGCCCCATGGGTGGGTGCCCCATGGGTGGGTGCTGATGGGGGGGAACCCAATGGGTGGGTGCCTACAGGTGGGTGCCCACGGGTGGGTGCCTGCGGGTGGGTGCTGATGGGTGGGTGCCTGCGGGTGGGAGCCCCAGGGGTGGGTGCTGATGGGTGGGTGCCCGCAGGTGGGTGCCGGTACCTGCAGCTGGGGGCAGGCCGCCTGCAGCTGCTCCACGGGGACCTGCAGCGGGTGGGGGCTGCGCTGCTGCCCCGCGTCCACCTCCAGCAGCTGCAGCTGGGGGCAGCTCCCCCCCTGCGGGGACAGGGACGGGGACCGGGGGGTGACGGCGCCACCAGTGCCACCGGCACCCCCCGGCCCCCCCCCAAATCCCCCCCCCCAGGCCCCCACTCACCGCCAGCGAGGCCAGCACGGCGCCGGTGCGGGGGCCGCAGCTCAGCCACATTTGGCGCAGCCGCGCGCCCGCCACCGCCAGGAACTTGGGCACGGCCCCGGCCTCCACCTGCGGGGCAGCCCCACGGCCCCATGCGACCCCACTCCCCGCGTGTCCCCCCCGTGTCCCCCCCCGGTGTACCCCCATGGCCCGTGTCCCCATGCGTCCCCCTATCCCCCCGTGGGTCTCCCACACCCCATGTCCTCCTGATGTGTCCCCCCCATGTTCCCACATGTCCCCACCTGTCCTCCCCACGTCCCGTGTCACCCCACATCCCCCCGTGTCCCCCCACGTCCCATATCCCCACGTGTCCTCACATCCCGTGTCCCCCACCCCATATCCCCATGTGTCCCCCCCATGTCCCCAGCTGTCCCCTCCATGTCCTGTGCCCCCCCACATCCCGTGTCCCCCACCCCACATCCCCACGTCCCATCTTCCCCATGTCCCTGTGTTTCTCCCCATGCCCCCCAAGCTCGATGCCACCCCCAGATGTCCCCACCTGTCCTCCCCACAACCCATGTCCCCATGTGTCCCCACATGTCCCCCCATGCCCCCCATCCCATATCCCCATGTCCCATGTCCCCACGTCCCCCCACATCCCGTGTCCCCCCATGTCCCCCACCCCATATCCTCATGTCCCTGTGTCCCCTACATCCCCATGTATCCCCCCACATCCCCATGCGTCCCCCCAGGTCCCCACGTGTCCCCTATGTCCTCCCATGTCCCCCATCCCATATCCCCATGTTCCCCTTGTGTCCCCCCACATTCCGTGTCCCCCCCCATCCCCACATGTCCCCCCATGCCTCATGCGTCCCCCCACGTCCCCGCGTGTCCCCTACGTCCCAACGTGTCCCCTACCCCACATCCCCATGTCCCCGTGTCCCCCACATCCCCCCACGTCCCCCCACGTCCCCCCACGTCCCCGTGCCCCACCTGGGAGCCCTGCAGGTCCAGGCTCTCCAGCCGGGGGCAGCGGGTGCCGACGGCGCCGAGGGCGGCGGCGGTGACCCCGCGGCAGTGGCGGAGGCGCAGCGAGGACAGCAGCGGGCAGGCGGCCGCCAGCGCCTGCGGGCGGCGGGGAGGCACCGAGGGGGGCGTCAAGCCGTGGGGTGGGGGACACGGGGGGACACGAGGGGACACGGGGGGACACAGGGGTGCGCGGAGACACGAGGACATCGGGACGCTGGGACACACGGGGATGTGGGGACGTGGGGAGATGGGGGGACACCTGGGGACATGGGGACACTGGGACACATGGGGACATGTGGGGTTGGGGGGACACCTGGGGGCATGTGGGGATGGGGGGGACATGGGGACATCGGGACACTGGGACACGGGGATGTGGGGAGATGGAGGGACACGGGGACACCTGGGGACATGTGGGGATGCGGGGACATGGGGACAGGCGGACGCAGGGACATGGGGACACGGGGGTGTCCTGCAGGGACGGGGGGACGGGGGGACATGTGGGGGTGTGGGGGGCAGTGTGGGGACATGGGGGGGATGCAGGGACATTGGGGGGGGCATGGGGACACAGGGACATGGGGGGGACATGTGGGGGCACGGAGGGGACATGGGGCCACGTGGGGACACAGGGGGGACACATGGGGGTGTCCTACAGGGACAGGGGGACGTAGGGACATGGGAGGCCGTGGGGGGCGGTGTGGGGACGTGAGGGGGGATATAGGGACATGGGGGGGGATGCAGGGACATGGGGAGGACACAGGGACATATGGGGACACAGGGGGGACATGTGGGGGCATGGGGGTGTCCTACAGGGACAGGGGGACGTGGGGACAGGGGAGGGTGTGGGGGGCGGTGTGGGGACACAGGGACATGGGGGGACACGTGGGGGCATGGAGGGGACACGGGGGCACGGAGGGGACACGGGGGCACGGAGGGGACACGGGGGCACGGAGGGGACAGACGGGGCCGTGCCACCCACCTGCAGCACCGCGGGGACGCCGCTCAGCCACTGCGTGAGGGCGAAGTCCCGCAGCCGGCGCAGCCTGCGGGGACACGGCGCGGGGCGGCACGGGCGGGAGGTGACAGTGAGGGGGGTGGACGGGGACACCCGGGGACACCCTCGGGGCCCCCCCTCACCTTCCTGCCCCCAGCCACCGCGCTGCGGCCTCGGGGTCCCGGCAGCGCCCCAGGGCCACGCGGTGCCACAGCCCCGGCTCGGCGGCGGCGCGCTGCCACAGGCGGCACACGCGGGACACCCTGGGGACACCGGGGGGGGGTCACCGGGTGGGTGGGGTGGGGGGGGTCCTGCCCCCCTCCCCACCCCCCCCGACCCCCCGGCACCCACCTGCAGAGCAGGGGCACGGCCCCCTCCTGCGCCACGGCCGCCCCCAGGACGCGCAGCAGCAGCGGCAGCGGCAGCCGCGTCCCCCAGGCGTCCGGGGGGCAGTTCTGGGGGGCGGGGGGGGGGGCGGAGGGGGGAAGGGGCCCGAGCCCCCCCCCGAGCTCTGGGGGTTCTCCGGGGGGGGGCGACCCCCCTCCGCCTGGGCCTGGGGGGGCTCCGAGCCCCCGGCAGCAGCAGCACCAGCCCCGAGGCCTCCTGCAGCACCGCCTCGGGGGGCGCGGGGCGGCGGCGGCGGGAGCGGGGGGGGCGCCGAGCGGGGCCGGGGGCTGCGGGGGGAGAGGGGCCGGGGGTCGCACCCGCGGACGGACCCACGGACAGACAGAGCCACGACCAGCCCCACGGCCCTGCCCCACGGCCGGACCCCCAGACGGACCCACGGACGGGCACCCCCCCAACCAGCCCCCCAGCCAGCCCCACGGCCCTGCCCCATGGACAGACCCCCAGCCTCAGCCCCACAGCCAGCCCCAGAGCCCTGCCCCACAGCCAGCCCCACGGCCAGACCTGTGGTCAGCCCCCCACCCCCCAGCCCCAGGGCCAGCCCCACAAGCAGCCCCCCAGCCAGCCCCACGGCCCTGCCCCACGGCTGGACCCACGGACGGCCCCACAGACGGACCCGTGGTCAGCCCCCCAGCCCCACAGCCCTGCCCCACAGCCAGCCCCACAGCCGGCCCCATGGCCGGACCCCCAGCCCCACAACCCTGCCCCAGAGCCAGCCCCACAGCCTGCCCCCCGGAAGGACCCCCAGCCCCAGCCCCCAGCCCCCCCCCCAGACCCCTGGCCAGCCCCACAGCCGGCCCCACGGCCAGCCCCCCACCCCCAGCCGGCCCCCCCCAGCCCCGCACCCGGGGGTCCCACCCCCGCCCCCCCCCCCCCCCCCCACTACCGGGGGTCCCGGGGCCGCCGCCGCTCCCCCGCCGCCATCTTGGAGGGGGCGGGGCCGGGGGCGGGGCCAGGCCGGGGGGACCCGGGGGGGGGCGGCACCGGGGGGGGGGGGCCGGAGGGGGGTCCCCGCTGGGGGGGCGGGGGGGGCCTCGGGGTGGCCCCGCCCGGGGGGGGGGGTGGGGGTGTCCCCTTGGAGGCCCCGCCCCCTCCCCACGTGGCCGCCCCGGCCCCGCCCCCCGGGGATTCCCCCCCCCCCAGCCCCACGTGACCTCCCCCCCGTCGGGCCGCCCCCACGTGACCCGCCCCCGCCGCCCCCACACGTGACCCGCGCCCCCACGTGCCCGCGGCCCCGCCCCCTCGGGCCATCCGCGCCCGCAGCCAATCGGCGCGCCCGGCGGGAGCCGCGGGAGGGGGCCCGGCGCCACGCCCCCTCCTCCCCGCCCCGACCAATCGGCGCCGAGCCCGCGGCGGGGGGGGCGTGGCCGCCCCGCCCCTCCCCGCGGCCCGCGCGCGGGGGTGGGCGGGGCCGGGCGGCGGGGCCGGCCAATGGGGGCGCGCGGGGGGCGTGGCCTCGCGGCGGGGGGCGGGGCGTGGCAGCGGACATGGGGCTGCGGCGGACGGTGAGCGCGCGCCGGGACCCCCCCGGGGACCCCCCCCGGGGAACCCCCCCGGGGACCCCCCCGAGGCCCCGCCCCCCGCCCCCTGCCCCCGCCCCGGGGACCCCCCCTTGGGGAACCCCCCCGGGGTCCCCCCCCGGCCCCGCCCCCCCCGGGCCCGCCCCTCCCTCCTCTCCGGGACCCCCCCCCGGGGCCGCCCCCCCCCGCCTGAGCCCAGGGCCCGGCCCCGGCCCCTGCCCCCCCCCCCGAGTATGGGGCCTGATGGGGGCGGGGTTTATGGGGGCGGGGCCTGAAGGGGGCGGGGCCTGAAAGGGGGCGGGGCTTGTTGGGGGGCCGGGCCGGGGGGGTCCCCATGGGCATGGGGGGGCGGCGGGTGTGGGGCTGGGCCCCATGGGGCTGGTTATGGGGCCGGCTGTGGGGCTGGCATAGGGCTGGCTGTGGGTCCAGCTATGGGGCTGGCATAGGGCTGGCTGTGGGTCAGGCGTGGGGCCGGCTGTGGGCCCAGCTATGGGGCTGGCGTGGTTCCCGCTGTTTGTTCAGCTACAGGACGGTCTGTAGGGCTGCCTACAGGTCTGGCTATAGGACTGGCTGTAGGGCTGGTTAAAGGTCCAGATGTGGGCCCACCTATAGGGCTGGCTATGGGACTGGCTGTAGGACTGACTGTAGGGCTGCCTATAGGTCCAGCTATAGGACTGGCTATAGGGCTGGCTATAGGTCCAGTTGTGGGTCCAGCTATAGGGCTGGCTATAGGGCTGTCTATAGGTCCAGCATAGGTCCAGCTGTGGGTCCAGTTATAGGGCTGCCTATAGGGCTGCCTATGGGACCAACTATAGGGCTATCTATGGGACTGGCTATAAGACTGGCTATGGGACTGACTGTAGGACTGTCTATAGGTCTAGCTGTAGGACTGGCTACAGGGCTGGTTATAGGTCCAGCTATAGGGCTGCCTATAGGTCCAGCTATAGGGCTGGCTATGGGACTGGCTATAGGACTGACTATAGGTCCAGCTGTAGGTCCAGCTATACGGCTGCGTATAGGTCCAGCTATAGGACTGCCTATAGGGCTGCCTATGGGTCCAACTATCTATGGGATTATCTATGGGACCCATTATCTATGGGTCTATCTATGGGATTGGCTGTAAGACTGGCTATAGGACTGACTATAGGACTGTCTATAGGTCTAGCTATAGGACTGGCTATAGGGCTGGTTATAGGTCCAGCTATGGGGCTGCCTATAGGTCCAGCTGTGGGTCCAGCTGTGGGTCCAGCTATAGGGCCGCCTATAGGTCCAGCATCGTCCCAGCCGTGGGTCCAGCCATGCTGCCCCCCCCCGAACCCCATCCCTTTCCCCCCCCCCAGGTGCAGTTCTGCTGCCGGCCCCCCCCGGCACTACTTGGGGGCCGGGCCCCCCCCCCGGCCCCCCCCCGGCGCGTCCCTGCGGGCACGGAGCCACCGCGGCCCCACGGTGAGAGCTGGGGGCTGGGGGGGGGGGGGGGCCGGGCCCCGGTACCGGGGGAATCCCGGTGCCGGGGGTGGGGGTCCCGGTGCTGGGGGTAGGGGGGCCCTGACACTGCTCCCCCCCCCCCAGACGTCGCCGGGCGCTGCTGCGGCCGCTGCTGCTGGGGCTGGGGCTGGCGCTGCCCCTGGGCGCCGGCTGCTACCTGCGGGCTGAGCCCCCCCAGCGCCGCCGCCTGCGCCTGCTGCTGGACGGCGTGGGACGCTTCGGCAGGTGGGGGCACGGGGGGGGGCGGGGGGGGCGGGACGGGCGGGACACCCCCCCAGAAAAAAAAAAACTTCCCCGGTTTGTCCCCAAGGTCGCTGGCGGTCGGCATGGAAATCTCCGTGGATTATTGGTGGACGGCGAACGTGGTGCTGCGGGGGGTGGAGGAGGTGGGGAGGGGCTGGGGGGGTGGGATTGGGATGGGGATGGGGTGGGGATGGGGTGGGATGGGGATGGGATGGGGTGGGGATGGGATGGGGATGGGGTGGGATGGGGATGGGATGGGGATGGGATGGGATGGGGATGGGATGGGGATGGGATGGGGATGGGGATGGGGATGGGGATGGGATGGGGATGGGGATGGGATGGGATGGGGATGGGGTGGGATGGGGTGGGATGGGGATGGGGTGGGATGGGGATGGGATGGGGATGGGGTGGGATGGGGATGGGATGGGGATGGGATGGGGATGGGATGGGATGGGGATGGGGATGGGATGGGATGGGGATGGGGATGGGATGGGGATGGGATGGGGATGGGGATGGGGATGGGGATGGGATGGGGATGGGGTGGGATGGGGTGGGATGGGGATGGGGTGGGATGGGGTGGGATGGGGATGGGGTGGGATGGGGATGGGATGGGGATGGGATGGGATGGGGATGGGGTGGGATGGGGATGGGATGGGGATGGGATGGGGATGGGATGGGGATGGGATGGGATGGGGATGGGATGGGGATGGGATGGGGATGGGGTGGGATGGGGATGGGATGGGGATGGGATGGGGATGGGGATGGGGATGGGATGGGGATGGGGATGGGGATGGGATGGGGATGGGATGGGGATGGGATGGGGATGGGGATGGGGATGGGATGGGGATGGGATGGGGATGGGATGGGGATGGGATGGGGATGGGATGGGGATGGGATGGGGTGGGACGGGACAGAGATGGGGATGGGGCCACTGGTGACACCAACCCCCGCCCCCCGCGGCCGCAGGGCTCCCCGGCCTTCCAGGCAGGGATGTCGCGGTGCCACCAGCGCGCGGCCGAGCGGCTGCTGCGGGGGGCGCTGCGCAACGGGGGGCTGTACATCAAGCTGGGGCAGGGGCTCTGCTCCTTCAACCACCTCCTGCCCCCCGAGTACATCGCCACCCTGCGCGTGCTGGAGGACCGCGCCCTGCAGCGCGGCCACCGCGAGGTGAGGGGCCGGTGGGGACGGGGACGGGGTGGTCCCGGCCGTGGGGACGCTGCGAGGGGACCCCCGGAGCGTGGGGACGCTGCCACCACCCGTGTGGGGACCTCACGGCCCCGTGGTCCCCATCGTGGGGACGCTGCGGTGCTGTGCGTGGGGTGGCACGTCCTGGGCATGGGGGTGCCAGAAGGGGACGGTGGGGCTGGCACGGGGACATCAGGGCGTGGGGATGGCACGGCCACGGTCAGAGGGGCACCACGGGTATGGGGACACCACTGCCGCGGGGACAGGGACACCACAGACACGGGGACACCGTGGGGCTGGCACTGCCACGGGGGTGGGGACGTGATGGGCACAGGCATGGGGGCACCACGGGCACAGGGACACCACGGGCATGGGGACATCAAGGTCTCCATCATGGGGACACCACGGTCCTGATCATGGGGACACCACAGCCACGGGCACGGGGACACCACAGACACGGGGACACCATGGGGACGGCACTGCCATGGGGGTGGGGACGTGGTGGTCTCGGGCACGGGGACACCACGGGCATGGGGACACCATGGGCATGGGGACACCACGAGCGTGGGGACACCACGAGCATGGGGACACCGAGGTCTCCATCACGGGGACACCACAGCCGCTGGGTGGGGACAGAGCTCAGCGCAGGCACCGCGGGGTTGCTGCCCCCCACCCCGTGTTGTCCCCCCCCCGTGTCCCCCCCGTGCCCGCAGGTGGACGAGCTCTTCCTGGAGGACTTCCAGACGACGGCGGCCGGCCTCTTCCAGGAGTTCGACTACGAGCCGGTGGCGGCCGCCAGCCTGGCGCAGGTTCACCGCGCCACCCTGCAGGACGGCACGCCGGTGGCCGTCAAGGTGGGGGCCGGGGCCGGGGGGGGGGGGGCTTGGGAGGGGGTGGGGGGGCACAGGGCCGCATCCAGCCCCCCCCAGGTGCAGTACATCGACCTCCGCGACCGCTTCGACGGCGACATGCGGACGCTGCAGCTGCTGCTGCGCATCGTGGAGTTCATGCACCCCAGCTTCGGCTTCAGCTGGGTGCTGGAGGTACTGGGGGCGCTGGGGGGGACACGGTGAGCGGGGACGTTGGGGGGGGACGCGCGCGGGGACAGCTCACCGACCCCCCCACCCCGTCCGTCCCCAGGACCTGAAGGGGACGCTGGCGCAGGAGCTGGACTTCGAGAACGAGGGGCGGAACGCCGAGCGCTGCGCCCGCGACCTGCGCGACTTCAGCTACGTGGTGGTGCCGCGCGTGCACTGGGACAAGTGCAGCAAGGTGGGGACAGGGGGACAATGGGGACAGGGGGACAGGGACAATGGGGATGGGGACAGCGGGACAGTGGGGCCGGGGACAGCAGGACGATGGGCATAGGGACAACGGGGACAAGGACAGTGGGATAATTGGGACCAGGGGACGGGGACAACGGGGATGGGGACAGGGGCTGCAGGGACGGTGGGACCAGGGCATGGGGACAGGTGGGGACCGAGGGAAAGGGGACGGGGGCTGCAGGGGCCGTGGGGACAGGGGATGTGGGGGGGAACAGGGGACAGGGACTTGGGGCAGGGGACAGGGACCCCGGGTATGATGGGGGCCAGGGGACAGTGGGGACAACGGGGACCAGGGGACAGGGACAATGGGGACAGGGGCTGCGGGGTGGGCGGGCACGGGGCAGAGCAGGGACTGGGGGCGACCCAGCCCTGGGGACAGCGCGGTGCCCCCGAGCCCCGCCATGGGCTGACCCCGTGTGTGTCCCCCCCCCCGTGTGTCCCCCCCCCGTGTGTCCCCCCCCCGTGTGTCCCCCCCGTGTCCCCGCGGTGTCCCCAGCGGGTGCTGACGGCCGATTACTGCGAGGGCTGCAAGATCACCAACGTGGAGGGCATCCGGCGGCAGGGCCTGGGGCTGCAGGACGTGAGTCGGGGGGGGGGGCAGGGGGGGACACGGGGGACAATGGGGGACAAGCCGGGGGGGGGGACGGGGGACGGGGACACGGGGGGACCGAGCCGCCTCCCCGCAGGCCGCCGACAAACTGATCCGCGTGTTCGCCGAGCAGATCTTCTACACCGGCTTCATCCACGCCGACCCGCACCCGGGGAACGGTACCGGGACGGGGGACAGGGGGACGGGGGGACGTGGGGACAGGGGGACGGGGGGACACGGGGATGGGGGGACAGGGGGACAGGGGTCACAGAGATTTGAGGACATAGGGACATGGAATAGGGACATGAGGACACGGGGCTGTGCGGACATGAGGATGTGGGGACAGAGGGACACGGAGACACAGGGACGTGGGGATGTGGGGATGTGGGGACACGGGGATAGAGGGACATGGGGACAGGGGGACATGGGGACACAGGGACACGGGGACGCAGGGACATGGGGACATGGGGACACAAGGATATGGGGACGGGGGATGCAGGGACATGGGGACACAGGGACAAAGACAGCTGCAGGGAAAGGGGGACATGGGGACATGGGGATGTGCAGACATGAGGACGTGGGGACACAGACACGGGAATGCAGGGACACGGGGATGTGGGGACACGGACACAGGGACATGGGAACATGGGGACACGGGGATGCAGGGACATGAGGTCTTGGGGACATGGGGATGGGGGGACATGGGGGACATGGGGGCGCGGGGATGCAGGGACATGAGGACATAGGAAGACGGGAATATGGGGACAGGGGGATGCAGGGACATGGGGACATGAGGATAGGGGGACACGGGGGTGTGCAGACATGAGGATGCAGGGACACGAGGATTTGGGGACACGGGGACATGGGGACGCAGGGACACGAGGATATGGGGACACGAGGATGCAGGGACAGGGGGCGCGGGGCCACGGGGACACAGGGCAATGGGGACGCGGGGCCACGGGGTCATCCCGCCCCGGTCCCGCAGTGCTGGTGCGGCGCGGCCCCGACGGCAAGGCGCAGCTCGTGCTGCTGGACCACGGCCTCTACGAGTTCCTCAGCGAGAGGTGAGGCCGGGGGGCGCGGGGCCGGGGGGCGCGGGGCGGGGGGGCGCGGGGCTGGGGACATGCGGTGCCGGGGCCGCGCGGTGCCGGTGACGCTGCCGGGGCCGCGCAGGGACCGCAGCGCGCTGTGCCAGCTGTGGCGAGCCATCGTGCTGCGCGATGACGCCGCCATGAGGAGCCGCTCGGCCGAGCTGGGCGTCAAGGGTGAGGCGTCCCCGGGGCCGTCCCCACGGTGCCGTAATCCCACCCCTTTAGTGCAGTAGTCCCACCTTTTAGTGCCATAATCCCAATTTTGGGTGCTGTAATCCCACCGTTTGGGTGCCACAGTCCCACCGCTTGGGTGCCATAATCCCACCCTTTAGTGCCATAATCCCAATTTTGGGTGCTGTAATCTCATCCCTAGGGTGCCATAATCCCACCTTTTAGTGCCGTAATCCCAACCTTGGGTGCCGTAATCCCAACCTTGGGTGCCACAATCCCACCCCTTTAGTGTCATAATCCCAATTCTGGGTGCTGTAATCCCAACCTTTGGTGCCATAATCCCATCCCTCGGGTGCCACAGCCCTGTCCCCCTGCCCTGTGGTCCTCGGGGTGCTGCAGCCCCATCCTCAGCCCCCCCAACCCCATCTTCCTGCCCTGTGCCCCTCAGGGTGCTGCAGCATCATGCTAGAGTGCTGCAGCTCCCTGGGGCACTGTAATCCCCCCCCCTTTGAATGCCTCAATCCCACCCTTGGGTGCCATAATCTCCTCCCGTTGGGTGCCTCAATCTCATCCTTGGGTGCCTCAGTCCTCTCCCCCCCCCTTTGGGTGCCGTAATCCCCCCTTTGGGTGCCGTAATCCCCCCTTTGGGTGCCATAATCCCACTCTCGGATGCCTCAATCCAACCCTTGGGTGCCATAATCCCCCCTTTGGGTGCCGTAATCCCCCCTTTGGGTGCCATAATCCCACTCTCGGATGCCTCAATCCCCCCTTTGGGTGCCGTAATCCCCCCTTTGGGTGCCGTAATCCCCCCTTTGGGTGCCATAATCCCCCCTTTGCGTGCCATAATCCCACTCTCGGATGCCTCAATCCAACCCTTGGGTGCCGTAATCCCACCCCGGGGTGCCGCGCCCACCCCGCCCCCCACCCACCCCCCCCCCAGATTACTTCCTCTTCTGCGAGATCCTGATGCAGCGCCCGCTGCACGCGGGGCAGCTGGCCCTGGCCAACGTGCTGACGCGGGAGGAGGCCGCCTACATGCAGGAGATGGCCGCCCACCACTTCCAGCGCATCATGGGCGTGCTGCGCGCCCTGCCCCGGCCCATGCTCCTCGTCTTCCGCAACATCAACACCGTCCGCAGCATCAACGTGGCGCTGGGGGCCCCGGTCGACCGCTACTTCCTCATGGCCAAGAGGTGAGGGGACTTGCGGGGGGGGACACGGGGACAAGGGGGACGTGGGGACCCCCCCCAACACCGTCCCCGCGCCCACCCTGTGCTGCCCCCGCAGCGCCGTGCGGAGCTGGGGCCGGCTCAGCGGGGAGCGCGCCCCCGGCCTCCGCGGCCTCCGCGCCGTCCGCAGCCTCCGCGTGGCCTGGGAGAGCCTCAAGTTCGAGGTGGCGCTCAGGTAGGGGGGGGTGGTCCTGGGGGTGGGGGGGGGGTAAGACACGGGCTGGGGGGGGCCGTGGGGCGAGCGGCCGCCCCACGCCTCCCCCGCGCCCAGGCTGGAGACCCTCACCATGAAGCTGACGGCCTCCGTCCTCCGCCTGCTGGCCTCCTGGGGGCTGCTGCCCCACAGCGAGCAGATCTACGAGTACCTGCGGGCGTAGCGGGCGGACCCCCCCCCGCCCGCACCCCACCCCCCCAAATAAACCCCCCCTCCCGCGGAGGGGACGGCGGAGCACACGCCACGCACCGCGGCCCCCTTGGGACGTTTTTTGTGGTTTTTTATACAAATTTTCGGTCCATGGGGGGAGCGGGGGGGGCGGGGGGTGCCGTCAGAAGTGCGCCGTCACCCGGTCGATCTCCAGCAGGTCCTCGAGGATCTGGGGGGGGGGGAAGGCGGCGTCAGGGGGGGCCGGGGCGAGGGGGGAAGATGGGGGGCGAGGGGTCCCCAGTAGGGCCAGGGGGGGCTGGGGGGGGGGGGGGGCTCTGCTGTGCCCCATGGGGGTGGGTGGCACAGGGTGTGGGGTGGGGGGGTGACATCTATGGGGTACAGCATGTGGGGCGGGGAGGTGACATTTATGGGGCACAGGGTATGGGGTGGGGGGGTGACATCTATGGGGCACAGGGTGTGGGGTGGGGGGTGACATCTATGGGGTGCAGTACGTGGGGCAGGGAGGTGATACATCTCTATGGCCCAGGGCATGGGGCAGGGAGGTGAGAGATCTGTGGGGCAGGGAGGTGACATCTGTGGGGCGCAGTGTGTGGGGCAGAGCCTTGCTCCCTCGCACACCAGGGCCCGGTAGGACCAAGGGTGCCCTGCCCCACGTCCCTGCCCCACGGCGCTGCCCCACAGCCCTGCCCCACGTCCCTGCCCCACGGCGCTGCCCCACGGCGCCGCCCCACTCACGATGTCGGGCGTGGTGCCGATCTTCTTGGCCAGCTCGCCGCGCTCCATGGTGCTGAGGTAGAGGTAGCGGTTCAGCAGCTCCCCGTCCAGCACGTTGCGCACCGCGTTCTGCAGATGCGCCGGTCCATGTGCAGCATCCTGCGCCCCGGGGACACCGGCGTGGGGACGCCACGGTCAGGGACACCACGCTCACCGCGGTGGCACCGGGGACGTCCCGGTGGCATCGCCCGGTGGCGCTGCCACTGGGCGGCTGCTGGGCCCCGTTGCAGTGGGGACCCCAGGGACACGCTGGGGACCCTGGGGACATGTTGGGGACCCCAGGGACGTGCTGGGGACTATGGGGACGTGCTGGGGACCCCATGGACATGTTGGGGACCCCGGGGATGCATTGGGGACCCTGGGGACGTGTTGGGGACCACAGGCACACGTTGAGGGCTATGGGGACGCACTGGGGACCTCAGAGACACGTTGTGGACCCCATGGACACGTTGGGGACCCTGGGGACATGTTGGGGACTATGGGGATGGGTTGGGGACCCTGGGCACGCGTTGGGGACTATGGGAACATGTTGGGGACCCCGGGGGACGTGTTGGGGACCCTGGGGACGTGTTGGGGACCCCAAGGATGCACTGGGGACCCCAGGGACATGTTGGGGACCCCATGGACACGTTGGGGACCTTGGGGACGTGTTGGGGACCCCGGGGACGCATTGGCGACCCCGAGGATGTGTTGGGGACTATGGGGACATGTTGGGGACCCCCGGGACGTGTTAGGGACCCCAGGGACGCATTGGGGACTATGGGGACGCACTGGGGACCCCCGGGACACGTTGGGGACCCCGGGGACGCGCTGGGGACGGCGGGTACCTGAAGGCGCGGGGGTTGAGGCCGGCGTGGTGCGGCAGCATGGTGGTGAGGGCGTTCTGCAGCATCAGCAGCCGCCGGTACGTCTTCTCCTGCATGGGCAGCAGCAGCCCGATGCCGCCGTCCAGTGTGGCTGGGGGGGGAGCCCGGGGGTCAGGGGGGGCCGATCCCAGCACCCCGCAGTGGGGTTGGGGACAGGAGGGGGGGCGGTGACACAAAATGGGGGACACAAGACGGGGGACGCAAGGGGAAGTTACAGGGACGCAGCCCCGTGCCCCCAGCACCACCCTGATGCCCCCCATGTCCTCCCCGTGCCCCCCCCACGTCCCCCCCGGCCCCGTCCCTCCACGTTTGTCCCCCCGGCGTCCCCCCCCGCCCCGTCCCCGTACCGAACCAGGTGATGTGCTTCTGCTCCCAGGCGCTGGACTTCTTGAGGCCGTCGGCGGTGCCGCGGCACGGCGTGCGCCAGAAGGTGTTGACGTGGGCGCCCACGTGGAAGTCGGCGCGGCGCAGCAGCCGCATGCCCCCGAAGCTCTCCTTGGCTGCGGGGAGCCGCCGCGTCACCGCGACGCCGGGACGGGGACGGGGACGGGGATGGAGATGGGGACGGGGATGGGGATGGGGACGGGGATGGGGACAGGGATGGGGACGGGGACGCGTGGCTCACCCTCGGGCAGGTACATGTACACCAGGAGGTTGCGGTCGCGGTCGGACACTGCGGGAAGGACGGAGAGCGGCGTGTGACGGGGACAAAATGACACCCCCGCGGGGCCCGGCCCCGAGCCCGGCCGTGCCGGGGGCGATGCCACGCACCGAGGAAGCCGAGCTGGGTGCTGTCCACCATGAAGTCCACGCTGTACACCTCGAGCGGCTTGGCGTCCTGCGGCGGGACCGCCGTCAGCGGCGGTGCCATGACGTGTCCCCCGCGGCCCCCCGGGGTGGCGGGGAGGTGTCACCGCGTCCCCGAGTCCCTCAGCGTGGTGGGGAGGCGTCCCCATGTCCCCCAGGGTGGGAGGGAGGTGTCCCCGTGTCCCCATGTCCCCCGGGGCGGGAGGGAGGTGTCCCCATGTCCCCCGGGGCGGGAGGGAGGTGTCCCCATGTCCCCATGTCCCCCAGGTCAGCAGGGAGGTGTCCCCATGTCCCCATGTCCCCCAGGGTGGCACAGAGGTGTCCCCAGGTTCCCAGGTCCCCCAGGTCAGTAGGGCGGTGTCACTGCATCCCCGTGTCCCCCAGGGTGGCAGGGAGGTGTCCCCGTGTCCCTTGGCACGGTAGGGGGGTGTCCCCATGTCCTCATGTCCCCCTGGCGTGCTGGGACCATGTCCCCAAGCCCCCCAGGGTGGCAGGGAGGTGTCCCCAAGTGCCCACGTCCCAAAGGACAGCAGATGTCCCTACAGCCCGGGGCACAGCGAGGAGCTGTCCCCGTGTCCCCTGGCACAGCAGGGGACATCCCCACACCCCCGTGTCCCCCCACCCCGTGTCCCCTCACCCCGTGTCCCCACACCCCGTGTCCCCACACCCCGTGTCCCCACGCCCCGTGTCCCCACGCCCCGTGTCCCCACGCCCCGTGTCCCCACGCCCTGTATCCCCTCGCCCCGTGTCCCCACACCCCGTGTCCCCACACCCCGTGTCCCCACACCCCATGTCCCCCCACCCCGTGTCCCCTCGCCCCGTGTCCCCACGCCCCGCGCCCCGTGTCCCCGCGCCCTACCCGGCTGACGAGGGACAGCGTCTTGCTCTCCTCCTGGTAGCGCAGCAGCGAGATGCTCTTCATCACGTCGGCGGCCAGGATGAAGTTCTTGACGCTGATCATCTGGTGGATGTAGAGCTGCGTGTCGATGAAGGCCATGCCCGTCAGCTCGTTGTCCTTCAGGCTCCACAGGAAGATCTGCGGCGCGAGGGGGGGGCCGGGGGTGTCACCGGGGGGCAGGGACGCGCCTCGACCCCCCGCTGCCACTGCGTCCCTGTCCCCGAGTCCCTGCGTCCCCGTGTCCCGTGTCCCTGTACCCCTACATCCCCGTATTCCCATGTTCCCAAGTCCCCGCATCCCCAAGCCCCTGCGTCCCCGTGTCCCTGCATCCCCACGTCCCCACGTCCCACGTCCCCACGTCCCACGTCCCTGCATCCCCACGTTCCCACGTCCCACGTCCCCACGTCCCACCTCCCCACGTCCCACGTCCCTGCATCCCCACGTCCCCGTGTCCTCGTGTTCCCATGTCCCTGAGTCCCCACATCTGTCCCCACATCCCCACGTCTGTGTCCCCCCATCCTTGTGTCCCCATGTCCCTGAGTTCCCACATCCCCGTGTCCCCTGTCCCCATATCCCCACGTCCCCATATCCCCCTGTCCCCCTGTCCCCATATCCCCGTCCCCATATCCCCATGTCCCCATATCCCCATGTCCCCATATCCCCATATCCCCATGTCCCCATGTCCCCATATCCCCATATCCCCATATCCCCATGTCCCCATGTCCCCATGTCCCCATGTCCCCATATCCCCCTGTCCCCATATCCCCATATCCCCCTGTCCCCATATCCCCATATCCCCATGTCCCCATATCCCCATATCCCCCTGTCCCCATATCCCCCTGTCCCCATATCCCCCAGTCCCCATGTCCCCATATCCCCATATCCCCATGTCCCCATATCCCCATATCCCCATATCCCCATGTCCCCATGTCCCCATGTCCCCATGTCCCCATATCCCCATATCCCCATATCCCCATGTCCCCATGTCCCCATGTCCCCATGTCCCCATATCCCCATATCCCCATATCCCCATGTCCCCATGTCCCCATGTCCCCATATCCCCATGTCCCCATATCCCCCCGTGCCCCCCCCGTCCCCACACCCCCCCCCGTCCCCGCACCTTCTGCCCGATGGCGGACACCAGGTACCCATTGCAGTGGCACAGGGCGGTCACGGGCCCCTTCTGCTCCTTCTCGTAGAGCACCTTGAACTTGTTCTTGGTGAGCGGCTGCCCCGGCTCCGGCACCACCTCGATGATGTCCATGATCAGGATCTGGGCGCCGCGACACCGCCGGTGAGACCCCCGCCCCGCCGTGCCCCCCGCGGTGCCCCCATGGTGCCCCCCCCGCGCCCCCGCGGCGCTCACCCGGCCGCGGCAGGTGACCTCCTCGCCCTGCATCAGGCAGGTGCCCACGGCGATGTAGCCCTTGAGCCCCGACACGGTCTCCTCGCTCTTCAGCGACACGGTCTTCATGCAGGTGACGTGCTCCCACTCCTCCAGGTCGATCCTGCGGGGGCGGGCAGGCGGGTGGCACCGTGGTGGCACTGTGGTGGCACTGTGGTGGCACCGGGGTGGCACGGGGGCGCTCACCTGGTGTTGGGGATGGTCTCCCAGCTCACCGGCGAGATGAGCTGGATGGAGAAGGCCTCCTGCTGCGGGTGGATGTAGCGCTCGTCTGCGGGGTGGGGGGGGACAGCGGCGCTCAGGGGGCGGCCCCGGGGGGACACCGGGATGGGGACACAGGGATGGGGCTGCACGGGGACACTGGGGTGGTACCACGTGGGGACGGTGGGACGGCACCGTGTGGGATCACCGGGATGGGGCCACGGGGGGACACCGGGATGTTGCCACATGGGGACATCAAGGTAGCGCCACGTGGGGACACCGGGATGGCACCGTGTGGGGACAGTGGGATGGCGATGTGTGGGGACACCAAGATAGTGCCATATGGGGACATTGGGATGGTGGCACATGGGGACACTGGGATGGCACCGTGTGGGGACATTGAGATGACACCGTGTGGGGACACGGGCATGGCAATGTGTGGGGACAACAAGATAGTGCCATATGGGGACATTGGGATGGTGGCACATGGGGACACTGGGATGGCACCGTGTGGGGACATTGAGATGACACCGTGTGGGGACACGGGCATGGCAATGTGTGGGGACAACAAGATAGTGCCATATGGGGACACTGGGATGGCACCATGTGGGGACACCGTGATGGTACCACGAGGGGACATCAAGATAGTGCCATATAGGAACACCGGGATGGTGCCATATGGGGACACTGGGACAGCACGGCACCACGTGGGGACACGGGGATGGTGCCACGTAGGGGACACCAGGATGGCGCTGTGTGGGGACAACAAGATAGTGACATATGGTGACACCAGGATGGGGCTGTGTGGGGACACCGGGATGGCACCATGAGGGGACACGGGGATGGCACTGTGTGGGGACAAGATAGTGCCATATGGGGACATTGGGATGGTGGCACATGGGGACATTGGGATGGCACCACGTGGGGACACCGTGATGGTACCACGAGGGGACATCAAGATAGTGCCATATAGGAACACTGGGATGGTGCCATATGGGGACACTGGGATGGTACCACATGGGGACATCAGGATGGCACCATGAGGGGACACGGGGATGGCACTGTGTGGGGACAAGATAGTGCCATATGGGGACATCGGGATGGCACCATGTGGGGACACCGTGATGGTACCACGAGGGGACATCAAGATAGTGCCATATAGGAACACTGGGTTGGTGCCACATGGGGACACTGGGATGGTGCCATATGGGGACACCGGGACAGCACGGCACCACGTGGGGACACGGGGACGGTGCCACGTAGGGGACACAGGGATGGCACCATGTGGGGACAATGGGCTGGCACCGCGTGGGGACACCGTTCTGGCGCCGCGTGGGGCCGCCGGGCTCACCGCGCTCGATGCTCTCGAACTCCTTCTCCTCCCCGGTCATGCGGGGGATGCGCGTGCACGAGTTGATGACGCTGGTGGCCACGGCGTAGACCTGCCGGGGACGCACGTCAGCACCGGGGGGGGGGGGGCCGGCCTGGCGTTGCCCCCGTGCCAGGGGTGGGGACAGCGGCGTCAGCGGTACCTTGGACTCGACGTGGTACGCCACGTAGTGCGCGGTGCAGCGCAGCGGGATCTTGCGCACCGGCCAGGGCGCGTCGTAGGAGAGGTAGGCGGGCAGGACGCTGATGCGCAGCTCGCCCTGGGGGCGGCACCGTCGGGGTGGCTTTAGGGGGGGGGGACACACACACACGGGGACACCCCCCCGGGGACCCCCGACCCACCTGGCGGTTGAAGTAGAGGAAGCCCTTGGGGCAGTTGACGTTGTGGAAGGGGGCGAAGGACTCCACGGAGCCGTCGATGGTCATGGGGTGCAGGCGCAGCGCCCCCCGCGCCGTCACCAGCAGCCAGTGCGGGGACGGGCCGCAGATGAACACCTCGGGGGGGGGGGAAAGGGGGGGGCAGACGGTCACTGGGGGGGGGACCCAAATCTGGGGAGGGCGTCCCCAGGCCCAGGGGGGTCCCACATGGACTGGGGGGGTCCCAACACGGACTGGGGGGGGGTCTGCAGGTTGACTGGGGGGTCCTGAAATTGATGGGAGAGGGTCCCCAAATTTAGGTGGGGGTCCCAAATTTAGGGGAGGGTCCAGACATTGATGGGAAAGGGTCCCCAGATTTAGGGGGGGGTCCCCAAATCAACTGGGGGATCCTGAAATTGATGGGGAGGAGTCCCCAGATTTAAGGGGAGGGTCCCAAGTTGATGGGGGGGTGGGTCCTGAAATTGATGGGAAACGGTCCTCAAATTTAGGGGGGGTCCCCACATTGATGAAGGGGTCCCCAAATTTAGGGGAGGGTCCTGACATTGATGGGAAAGGGTCCCCAAATTTAAGGGGGTCCCCACATCGATTGGGGGATCCTGAAATTGATGGGGAGGAGTCCCCAGATTTAGGGGAGGGGTCCCCACGTTGATGGGGGCATCCTGAAATTGATGGGAAACGGTCCTCAAATTTAGGGGGGGTCCCCACATTGATGAAGGGGTCCCCAAATTTAGGGGAGGGTCCTGAAATTGATGGGAAAGGGTCCCCAAATTTAAGGGGGTCCCCACATTGACGGAAGAGGGTTCCCAAATTTAGGGGGGGGGTCCCACATTTAGGGGAGGGTCCTGAGATTGATGGGAAAGGGTCCCCAGATTTAGGTGGGGTCCCCACGTTGATTGGGGGGGGGGGTCCCACATTGATGACGATGATGACGATGATGATGACGGCTGGGTGTCCCCAGATGGGGTGTCCCCAGATGGGGTTCCCCCCCACCCCCCCGTCAGCTCGCGCCCGGCTCACCCCCGCGTAGCCGTAGATGTCCTCGAAGTAGCGGAAGCGCGCCACCCGGCCCCGCGGCCCCCCCGGCTCCTCGGCGCCCCCCGCGCTCTCCGGCTTCTTCTTGGACTGCTTCGGCTTCTTCTCGCGGAAGTTGATGTTGTGGGGCACCTGGGGGGGGGAGGGGGCATGGGGCTGAGACGGGGGGGGCGCGGGGCCACCGCAGGTCCCCAGGTCCCCCCCCAGGTCCCCCAGGCCACCCCCAGGCCCCCCCCAGGCCCCCCGCACCTTCTTGAAGCGCACTTTGAGGTTGCTCTGGCCCAGCTGGGAGTCGTGGCTGAAGGCCTCGTAGATCAGCAGCTCCTGGTCCACGTGCACCTGGCGGCGAGCGCGGGGTGAGCCGGGCACGGCCCCACGGCACGGCACGGCCCCACGGCACGGCCCCACGGCACGGCACGGCCCCACGGCACGGCCCCACGGCACAGCACGGCCCCACGGCACGGCCCCACGGCACGGCACGGCCCCATGGCACGGCCCCACGGCACGGCCCCACGGCACGGCCCCACGGCACGGCCCCACGGCACGGCACAGCCCCACGGCACGGCCCCACGGCACGGCATGGCCCCACGGCACGGCCCCACAGCACGGCACAGCCCCACGGCACGGCCCCACGGCACGGCCCCACGGCACGGCCCCACGGCACGGCCCCATGGCACAGCCTCATATCACGGCCCCATGGCATGACCCCACGGCATGGCCCCACGGCACGGCACGGCCCCACATCCTGGCCCCACAGCACGGCCCAGCCCCATGGTACAGCCCCACGGTGTCTTCCCAGAATTCACCCCCATGGCACGGCACGGCCCCATGGCACGGCCCCACATCACAGCCCCAAACCACATCCTCATGCCCCAGCCCCACAATCCCAGCCCCATATCCTGGCCCAACATCCCAGCCCCACACCCCTACACCATGTCACAGCCTCAGCCCCACATCTCAGCCCCACAATCCCAGCCCCATATCCCGGCCCCACATTCCAGCCCCACACCCCTGCACCATGTCCCAGCCCCAGCCCCACATCCTGGCCCCACATCCCAGCCCCACATCCCAGCCCCACATCCCACCCCAGCCCCACATCCTGGCCCCACATCCCAGCCCCACAGTCTTGGCTCCAGCCCCATATCCCAACTCCACATCTCAGCCCCACAATCCCAGCCCCATATCCTGGCCCCACATTCCAGCCCCACACCCCTGCACCATGTCCCAGCCCCACGCCACATCCTCATGCCCCAGCCCCACATCCTGACCCCATGTTTGCCCCCAGCCCCACATCCCGGCCCCATATCCCACCCCAGCCCCACATCCCGACCCCATATCCCACCCCAGCCCCACATCCTGGCCCCATATCCCACCCCAGCCCCACATCCCGGCCCCATATCCCACCCTAGGCCCACAACCCAGCCCCATATCCCACCCCCAGCCCCGCATCCCGGCCCCATATCCCACCCCAGCCCCACATCCCAGCCCCATATCCCACCCCAGCCCCACGTCCCGGCCCCATATCCCACCCCAGCCCCACGTCCCGGCCCCACAGCCCTGCCCAGCCCCACAGCCCGGCCCCACGCCCGCGGCTCACCAGCAGGTAGGGCCGGCTCTGGCGGTTGCCCAGGGCCACCAGCAGCACCTCCTTGACCAGCGGCAGCTCGCCCTGCCGCGTCACCTCCTCCTTCTTGGCCTCGCCGGGCGCCGCCGGCTGCCCGAAGGAGCTGTCGACCAGCACGCGCTGCCCCATGGGGAAGTTCTTCACCAGGAACACCAGGCGCCACTCCGGCAGCTGGTAGATCTGCGGGCACGGGGACACCGGGGGGGGGTGTGTGACGGACGGACGGGGGGACTGGGGGGACTGGGGGACACTGGGGGCATGTGTGGGGTCGGGGGACACTGGGGGGGTTGTGTGATGGATGGACGGGGGGACTGGGGGACACCGGGGGGACTGGGGGGCACTGTGGGGCATGTGTGGGGTTGGGGGACACTGGGGGGGTTGTGTAATAGATGGACAGGGGGACACTGGGGGGACTGGGGGACACCGGGGGGGTTGTGCGATGGATGGACAGGGGGACACTGGGGGGACTGGGGGACACCGGGGGGATGTGCAAGATGGAAGGACGGGGGGACAGGGGGACACTGGGGGGACTGGGAGACACTGGGGGGACTGGGGGACACTGGGGGAATGTGCAGGATGGAAGGATGGGGGGACAGGGGGACACCAGGGGGACAGGGGGACACCGGGGGACAGGGGGACACCGGGGGGATGTGTGGGGTGGGGGGACACCAGGAGGACGCAGTGACGCCAGGCAGGTTTGTGTGATGGATGGACAGGGGGACACCGGGGGGACACCGGGGGACACTGGGTGGGTGTGCGGGGTGGGGGGACACCAGGAGGGCGCGGTGACACTGGGCAGATCCACGGGAGGGGGGACGGGGGGACGCGGTGACGCCGGGTGGATTCGCAGGACAGGAGGGGGGGGGATGGACAGAAGGACGAGGGGACAGAGGGACAAAGAGGGACAGGGGACAGGACGGGGGACACGGTGGCGCCGCGTGGCGCCCTCACCTCCATGGCGCCGTTCTCGCGCACCAGCACGCACCAGTGCGTGGGCTCGGCCCGGTGCTGGTGCGGCTCCCGCTCGGCCGCGGGGAGGCTGCGGCGCGGCTCCTCCTTGGCGGGGCTGAAGAGCGCCCCCGAGTCCCCGTACAGCATCTCCTCCTCGTCGTCCACCGCGTCGCTGCCGGGCACGTGCCGTGAGCGAGGGACACCGCCGCGGGGACACCGCCACCGCCGCGGGGACACCGCCACCGCCACGGGGACACCGCCGCGGGGACACCGCCACCACCATGGGGACATTGCCACTGCCATGGGGACACCGCCACGGGGACACCGCCACCACCACGGGGACATTGCCACTGCCACGGGGACACCGCCGCGGGGACACCGCCACCACCATGGGGACATTGCTACTGCCACAGGGACACCGCCACCACCATGGGGACATTGCCACCGCCATGGGGACACCGCCACAGGGACACCACCACCACCATAGGGACACCGCCACCACCATGGGGACATTGCCACTGCCACGGGGACACCGCCACGGGGACACCGCCACCACCATGGGGACATTGCCACTGCCATGGGGACTCCGCCACTGGGACCCAACCACTGGGATGCTGCCACCGGGACGGGGACACCGCCACCACCACGGGGTCACCGCCGCAGGGACATAGCCACCACAACCAGGACACCGCCACAGGGACGCCGCCACCACCACGGGGACACCACCACAAGGACACTACCACGGGGACACCACCACTGCCACAGGGACACCACAAACGCTACAGAGACACTGCCACCGTTGTGGGGACACTGCCACCACCACAGGGACAGTGCCACCACCGTGGGGACACTGCTGCAGGGACACCACCAACGCCACAGGGACACCGCCACTGCCATGGGGACACCATCACAGGGACAATGACACCGCCACGGGGACACCACAACCACCACAGGGACACTGCCACCACCACGAGGACACGGCCACCACCGCGGGGACACCACCGCAGGGACACCGCCACCACGGCGGGGACGCGGTGCGGTCCCGCCTCCGCCCACCTGATGTCCTGGATGAGGGTCTCGGCCTCCGCGTGGCCGCGCAGGGCCAGCTCGTCGCGGGCGCCGGCCGCCCGGCTCTCGGTGGTGAACATCCCGCTGACGTCGCGGTACACGCACAGCGCGATCACCTTCGGCTGCTGCGGGCGGCACGGTGACACGGGTGGCACGGGTGGCACCGCACCACGGGTAGCATCACACCCCGGGTGACGCAGTGCCACGGGTGACACCACACCGTGGGTGACACCACACCGTGGGTGACACCACACCATGGGTGACACCGTGCCACGGGTGACATCACACCCCGGGTGACACCACGGCAGACGTGATGCCCTGGGTGACACCACGGGTGACACTGCAGGTGGCACGATGCCATGGGTGACACCTTGGGTGACACCGCGGGCCACACAACGCCGTGGGTGACACTGCAGGTGACACCGTGGGTGACACCGTGCCACGGGTGATGCCACAGCTCACACTATGGGTGACGTGGCACTGCAGGTGACACTGTGTTGGGGCAATGCCACGAGTGGCGTGACATCATGGGTGACACTACAGGTGACATGGGTGACGTGCCGCTGTGACGTGATACATGGGTGACACAACGCCACGGGTGACACCATGCCGTGGGTGACACCAGAGGTGGCACACAGCCACGGGTGACACCAGGGGTCAGACTGAAGGTGGTGTGATGCTGTGGGTGACACCGTGGGCGATGTGATGCCACGGGTGAGCGGTGACGTGACTGTATGGGTGACGTCGCGGGTGACATCGCATGTGGGTGACACCACGGGTGACACCACACCATAGGTGAGGTGACACCACAGGCAACACCATGCCGTGGGTGACACCATGGTGGCACATCAACACAGGGGCCAACACGGGTGAAATGGTGCCACAGGTGGTACCGTGGGTGATGTAACACCGTGGGTGATGCAATGCCATGGGTGACACTATGCTGTGGGTGACGCGATGCTGTGGGTAGCACAATGCCACGGGTGACGTGATGCCACAGGTGATGCAATGACACAGGTGACGTGATGCCATTAGGTGACACGACACCACGGATGACGCGATGACATGATGTGATGCTGTGACGTGACGCTGTGTGTGACGCGATGCCATGGGTGACATGACGCCATGGGCGATGCTATGCTGTGAGTGACACGATGCCACGGGTGACACTATGCTGTGGGTGACACGATGCCGTGGGTGACGTGACACCATGGGTGACGTGACGCCATGGGTGACGTGACGCCATGCATAATGCTATGCTGCGGGTAACGCAATGCCACGGGTGATGCAATGACATGGGTGACACGACACCACAGGTGACACGATGGCATGATGTGATGCTGTGATGTGACGCTGTGTGTGACGTGATGCCATGGGTGACATGACGCCATGGGCGATGCTATGCTGTGAGTGACACGATGCCACGGGTGATGCAATGACATGAGTGACACGATGCCGTGGATGACATGACGCCATGGGTGACGTGATGCCATGGGTAATGCTATGCTGCGGGTAACGCAATGCCATGGGTGATGCAATGACATGAGTGACACGATGCCACGGGTGACGTGATGCCACGGGTGACGCAATGACAGAGGTGACGCGGCGCGGGGCGGCACTCACGTGGTGCAGCTGCGTCTTCTGCAGCGCCAGGCGGTGCGTGCGGCCGCCGTACGTGTCGCTCTTGAGCACGAAGACGGAGGCCTGGCCCTCGGCGCTCAGGATCACCACGTAGGGGTCGGCCACGGCGCAGTGCACGATGGGCGAGCCCAGGTCCACGGGGATGAAGTGCAGCTGGTTCACTGCGGGCAGCGCCGTCAGGGGGCAGCCGGCGCGCCGGGACCACCCCCCCCACCCCTCCCGGTGCCGTGCCGGGCGCTCACCTCCCTCCAGCAGCCGGATGCCGAGCGGCGACACCTGCACGATGTACCGGTTCTCGCCGATGTTGCCGGCGAAGACGGTGGGGCCCTGCGTGGCGAAGCCGCTCGTGTCCAGCTCCATGATCTCCTGGCCCGTCTGCAGGATCTGCGGGGGGCGAGGGATTGGGAACCTGGCGTCGCCCCCCGCTCGCCGGCACCGGCACCGGCGCCGCGCCGAGCCCTGGGGCCGCACCATGGTGGAGTCCTCGCGGCTGAGGATGAGGAAGCCGTGCCGCCGGCCCGCGTCCTCGGGGGGCTCGGGGGGCGCCGCGTCCTTCTCGCTGGTTTCACCCGTGGTGCTCGTCTCAGCCTGCGGGGAGCCGGGCGCTGGGAGCCCCCGCCGGGACCGGGGGGGCAGCCGGCACCCAGGGGGGGACACGGGGAGGGGACGGAGGGACACGGGAGGGTGGGACAAGGAAGGGGACGCAGGGGAGGGGACGTGGGGAAGGTGGCGTGGAAATTAGGAGGTTCAGGTGGGAAATGAGGAGACATTTCTGTTCACGGAGAGCAGTCAGGCGTTGAGACAGGTTGTACGGGGGGGGTGGCGTCACCGTCCTTGGGGGTGTTCAAGGAGAGGTTGGACGTGGTGCCTGGGGACATGGTTTGGGGGTGACAGTGGTGGTAGGGGGGTGGCTGTACCAGATGATTTTGGAGGGCTTTTCCAACCCTAATGATTCTGGGACTTAGTGGAGAGGGGGCAGGCAAGGGGACACGGGGATGTGATGTGGGAGCGTGGCACGAGGAAGGGGACATGGGGAAGGGACACAGGAGGGTGACACAGGGGAGGGGACACGGGGAAGGGGACGTGGTGAGGCGGAATGAAAATGGGGACATGGGAAGGGGACCCAGGGAACGTGGCACAGGGAAGGGGACTTGGGGAGGTGGAAAGGGGAAGGGGACACAGGGAGGGGACATGGTGGGGGGGACACGGGGAGGGGATGCGCGTCACCACCGACCTCCTCCTTCCTGGGCGGCGAGACCACCGTCCACATGTCGTAGCAGCCGGGCAGCTCGAAGGTGGTCACCACCTGGGGCCGGATGCTCTTCTGCAGGGAGACAGCGGTGGGGGCGTGGGCGGGGAGCAGCACGGACCCCCCCCCAGCCCCCCGGGCACCGTGGGGCTGTAGCTCGGGGCGTACAGGCTGCGCCCACCGCTCGGGGCAGCCCTGGTTCTCCCGGCCCATGCTGTGGCACCGGCACCGCGCCTGCGGCGGACGCTCCTCACCACGGCAGGCAGCGGCACGGCGCGGGGACACGGGGACGTGAGGGTGCAGGGACGTGGGGACAAAGGGACACGGGGACGCAGGGATGGGGGGATGCGGGGACGTGGGGATGCAAGGACACGGGGACATGAGGGTGCAGGGACATGGGGACACGGGGACATGATGTGGGGACGTGGGGATGCGGGGACGTGGGGATATGAGGATGCAGGGACACGGGGACGTGGGGTATGTGGGGATGTGGGGATGTAGGAGACATGGGGGACGCAGGGATGTGGGGGACGTGGGGACATGGGGGATGCAAGGACATGGGGATGAAGGGATGCAGGGACACGGTGCCGGCCGCGCTCACCTGCAGCACCGAGAGCGCCCCGTTCTTGCCGTAGCCGGAGCAGAGCACGATCTCCAGGTCCGGCTCCGGGCTGTTCTGGAACTGCAGGAGCAGGGGACACGCGTGGGGACGTCACGCCGTGTCATGTCACACCGTGTCACGTCACACCGTGTCACGTCAGGGGCCCGGGGCCACGCTCACCTCCTCGGAGAGGAAGGCCGGCTCGCCCATGGCGGCGTTGGCGCACGGGCCGATGTTGAGGATGCTGTCGCAGACCTGCGTGGGACGGGGACAGGGATGGGGACAGGGACGGGGGACAAGGACGGGGATGGGGGCGCCGCGTGGCAGCACCGCGAGCGCCAGGGAGCGGTGCCACGAGGCGGGGGCCGCACCTCGAAGGAGTAGGTGGCGAGCTGCGTGCCCGACTGCGCCTCGCTGCCGTACACCTCGATCTCGTCCACCTCGTCCTGCGCCGCCGACTTCCCGCCTGCTCGCGCCGCGGCAGCGCCCATCAGCGTGGGTGACGCGGGGGGGGTGTCCCCGTCCCCGTCCCCCCGACCAGCGGCCCCGCTGCCACCTACCTGCCCAGGTCCCCGAGGAGTCCGAGCGCTTCTTCTTCAGCGGGGGCTCCTCCTGCGGGGGGAGGCAGCCCGGAGACCCCAGCACGGGGCTCGCGGCACCCCAGTGAGACCAGTGCCGCCGGGGACGTGGCAGCGGGGGGGACACGGAGACCGTGGGGATGTGGAGACCATGGGGATGTGGCCGTGGAGGGGACACGGAGACCGTGGGGATGTGGAGACCGTGGGGACACAGCCACGGAGGGGACATGGAGACCACGGGGACACAGAGATCGTGGGGACACGGCCATGGAGGGGACAGGGGACCCGGTGGTGGGGACACGGCGGTGGCGGGGACTCAGAGACCGTGGGGACGCGGTGACCAAGGGGACGTGGCTGCGAGGACACGGCTGTGGGGACAGGGAAATGGGGACCCGGTGGCAGGGACGTGGCAGTGGCAGGGACACGGCAGTGGGGACGTGGAGACCCTGGGGACGTGGTGGCAAAGGGGACACAGCTGTGAGGACGCAGCAAGGGGGACACAGCCGTGGTGGGGACAGGGAGGTGGGGACACGGGGACCGTGGGGACACGGAGACCCTGGGGACAAGGTGACCAAGGACACATGGCCACGGGAGTGCAGCCACGGTGGGGACAGGACGATGGGGACCTGGTGGTGGGGACGTGGCAATGGGGACGCAGTGACCACGGGGACCGGGACCCGCTGGGCGCCCCCCTGCCCCCACCTGCTTGTCGGCCGCGTCCTTGGCCACGCCGACGGGCGCCTCCTGCAGCTTCTCCGTGTACTTGAGCAGCAGCGAGTTGCCCAGGCGGGACCCCAGGAACAGGTAGCCCGGCTCCAGCGTCTCCATCTGTGGGTAGGGGGGGGCTGTGGGGGGGCCCGGCCATGCGGGACGGACGGATGGACGGACACGGGGACAGACACGGGGACTTACACAGGTGGTGAGCACGCTGGCGGCCGCCTTGTCGAAGTGGAAGGAGCGCACGCTCCTCATCCCGTCCGTGATCAGCGTCAGGACGTAGCTGCGGGCAGAGGGACGGGGATGGCGACGGGGATGGTGGTGGGGGCCCGGCTGTGCCGGGGCGCGGGACCCCCCCCCCCCGGGGCATCACGCAGCGCTCACATCTCCCCGCCCTTCAGCGAGATCACCATCTTGTCGTAGGAGATGAAGGCGGCCTGCGCGCAGTCCAGCGTCAGCTTCACCCCGTCCTGCATGCCTGCGGGGAGCGCGCGGCGTCGGGGCCGGCACGTCGGGACCCCCGCCCGTGCCCCTCCACCCCCCCCGGCCCCCACGGCGGCGCTTACGCAGCGGGAAGACGGTGGTGCCGGCGGTGAGGCTGTTGAGGGACACGCCGTAGGGCGGCACGCTCTGGTTGAGGTACAGCAGCGAGTTGACGGCGAAGATCACCACGCCGCCTGCGGGGGCGGCCGGGCGTCAGCGGTGCCCTCCCCGTGTGTCCCCCCCCCAGCCCCGCCGGTGCCATCGCCGCCCTCACCGATGGGCTTGGGGACGGCCAGCGCCTGCGTGCAGTCGAAGGGCAGGTTGCTGAGGGACCAGATGACCGGGTGCACCTTCTGCATGATGTTCAGCGAGATGGCCACGATGCTGCACGTGTCCTGCCGCACCGCCACGCGCCTGCGGGGGCCGGCGTCACCTCCTGCCACGGGGACCCCGCCGCGCGTCGTGTGTGTCCCCCCTCCACCCCCCCCCGCCTCCGCGGCCTTACCCCGGCCACGTCTGGTTGGGCTCGAAGAGGATGAGGAGGGTGGGCTCGTAGTAGCCGCAGAGGAACTGCATGTCGATGATGTTCAGCAGCTTCTCGTCCAGCTCCCGCACGTCGATGATGTAGCTGGGCAGGAAGCTCGACTTCTGCCTGCGCAACGGGGGGGGGGGCACAGTCACGGTGAGGTCTGGGTGGGAGAGGGCCTCAAAGACCCCCAGCTCCAGCCCCACCATGGGCACGACCTTCCCAGCCCCTCCCAGCCCATCCTTGGCCCCCCTGAGGGTTGGGCCCCCCCAGCTCCTCTGGGCAGCCTGGGCCAGGGCCTCACCGCCCCCGGGGGCAGAATTTCTGCCTTATTTCCCACCTCCCCCCGTTCTGTGAGCTCCAGGCCACACGATGGCCACGGTGAGCCACGCACTGGGCATGTTGAGGCACACGTTGGCCGTGTTGTGGCACACGTTGGCCATGTTGAGGCAAACACTGGCCACCCTGAGCCACACGTTGACTGTGTTGGCCTTGTTGAGGCACACGTTGGCCATGTTCAGCCACGTTGGCCACGTTGGCTGTGCTGAGGCATACGTTGGCTGACCTGAGCCATACGTTGGCCACGTTGAACCATACATTGGCTGTTCTGAACCACACGTTGGCCTTGTTAAGCCACACGTTGGCCATGTTGAGGCACGCATTGGCCATGTTGAGCCACGCTGGCCATGCTGGCTGTGCTGAGGCACACATTGGCTGAGCTGAGCTACACGTTGGCCGTGTTGGCTGTGTTGAGCCATACGTTGGCCATGTTCAGCCATACGTTGGCTGTTTTGAACCACACGTTGGCCATGTTGGCCATACTGAGCCACACGTTGGCTGTGTTGAGCCACAGTGAGCCACACGTTGGCCATGTTGGCCATATCGAGCCATACACCGGTTGCATTGAACCGCGTGTTGGCCGTGCTGAGCCACATCTTGGCCATATTGACTCATCCATTGGCCATGTTGGCCGTGCTGAGCCACACGTTGGCCATGCTGAGCCACATGATGGCCGTGTTGGCCACGCTGAGCCATACGTTGGCCGTGTTGAGCCACATGTTGGCCATGTTGGCCACGCTGAGCCACACGTTGGCCATGCTGAACCCCACGTTGGCCGTGCTGAGCCACATCCTGGCCATACTGACTCACATGTTGGCCACGTTGGCCGTACCGAGCCACACGCTGGCCCACGCGTTGGCTGCACGCTGCGGGCTCCCGGCCCCCACTCACCCCTCTCCCACCAGCCCCTCGTGCTCGTCAGCCAGCGAGTCGCGGCGGAAGGGCAGCACCACCAGCCGCGTGCCGTAGATGAGCATGACGGCGCAGCGCCCGTCGGGGTCCACCCGCACCTTGGGGATGTGGACGTTCTGCACGAAGCCGTCCTGCGGGCAACGAGGTTGGGGTTAGGGGGTGCTTGGCCACGGGGCAACCCCCCTGCCACCCCCAGCCGCGTTTTTGGGGGGCAGCACATGCCCGCGGCCCCCGGGCCTACCCGCAGCTCCGGCTCCTCGAAGTAGTGCAGCGAGAGCGTCTTCAGGTCATGCGTGCCGGGGTCGTACTCCACCACCGAGAGCTGGGGGGGGGGGCAGGGGGCGTCACGGCGGGGCGGGGGGCGCCCATGGGTGCCCCCCCACCTCCCCGGGCCCGTCCCTACCTTGGCGTCCTTGAAGCTGAGCAGCAGCGCGTCCCGCTTGGCCCCCGCCAGCTGCACGCTGGCCATGGACATGACGTTGCCGAAGAAGGAGAAGGAGGCCACCAGCTCCAGCTTCTCCTTGTGGCCCTTGCCTTCTGCAGGGGGTGCGAGGACACGGGGCGGGGGGGGGACAGATGGTGTCACCATTCCCCCCCCCCGGCCTCACCCATCCCTCATGTTTTTCCACTAAATTGGCCCAAGGAGAACGTCAACGTCCCGTGACCGCCAACACCCCCAAGGACACCGACGCCCCAAGGACACCGACGCCCCGTGACCATCAACGTCCCAAGGCCACCAACGTCCCGAGGACACCAACGTCCCGAGGACATCAGCCCCCCAAGAACGCCAACCCCCCCCTCCGAGACCAGCACCCCATGAGACCACCAGCACCCCCCAAGACCCCCGACGCCCCCTGACACCACCAAAGCCACCAGACCAACAAGGTCCTGCGACCGCCAACGCCTCACGACCACCAACGTCCCCCGAGACCACCGACCCCCCAAGAACAAACCCCCCCAGCCCACCAACCCCTCGTGAACACCAGCACCCCCCCAGCCCACCCAAGACCACCAACGCTCTGAGACCATCAAAAAACCCGAGACCGCCAACGGCCCCAAGACCGCCAACGCCCCAAGACCCTCAAACTCCAACACCATCACCCCCCAAGCCTGCCACCACCCCAAGACCATCGCACCCCAACACCCCAGGAGCACCAATCTCCAAGACCATCACCCCCCGAGCCTGCCAATGCCCACCACCATCACACCCCAAGACCACCAACCTCCAAGACCACCGATCCCCAAAACTGGCACCCCCCCCCCAAGACCGCCAATGCCCCGAGACCTTCACACCCCAACACCATCGCACCTCAACACCACCAACACCCCAAGACCACCAACCTCCAAGACCACTATCCCCCAAGACTGTCAATGCCCCAAGACCACCACACCTCAAGACCACCAACCACCAAGACCATCATCCCCCCCAGACCACCAACGCCCCAAGACCATCACACCCCAAGACCATCACGCCCTAAGACCACCAACCTCCAAGACCCCAACCCTCCCCCAAGGCTGCCACCACTCCAAGACCATCGCACCCCAAGTCCACCAACCTCCAAGACCACCAACTTCTGAGACCACCAACACCCCGACACCATCACACCCCGACATCATCACACCCCAACACCACCATGCCCCAAGACCACCAACGTCCCAAGACCACCAATCCTTCCAAGACCACCACCCTCCCAAGACCTTCACACCCCGACACCATCACACCCCAAGCCCACCAACACCCCAAGCCCACCAACACCCCAAGCCCACCAACCTCCAAGCCCACCAGCATCCCCACACCATCGGGCCCCAAGCCCACCAACACCCCAAGCCCATCACACCCCAAGGCCATCGACCCTTCCAAGACCACCAACCTCTAAGACGACCAACCTTTAAGACCACCAGCACCCCAAGACCTTCGCACCCCAAGACCACCAACACCCCAAGACCGCCCCCCCTCCCCACCCCCCCAGCAGAAGGCAGCCCCCTCCCCCCTCCCCCAACAACCTTGTGGGGTGCGCGTCCCCTCCTCCTCCACCTACCCGCGTTCCTGTCTCCTTTCACCCCGCTCTGCAAGAACAACGGGCACAACCATCACCACCACAGCACCCCCCAAAAAAACCCACCGGGTGACACCGCCCGGGGCCACCCCTTTTTTTTTTTTTGGGGGGTGGGGGCGTCCTTTCGGGGCGCACCTCGGCGTCGTGGTTGAGGCGGTAGACGTAGAGCTGGGAGGTGCCGGCCACCACCAGGTTGCGCTCGGCGTTGGAGAAGAAGTTGCAGTACATGGAGAACTCCAGCCCCGTGGGGGGGTGGGCTTGCTTGTACACCGCGTACATGGCCGGCGCGATCCCCCCCCCCCCGCACCCCGAAAACGATCCTGGGGGTGGGGGGAAGAAATCGGGGAGCTCTGGGGGGAGAGGTCCCCAAATTTTCGGGACGCTCCCCCCACCAGAGGTCCCCAAGTGGATCAAGGTCCCAGTCCCATAAATCTGGGGGTCTCGTGGATCTGCAAAGCCCCCCCCCCGGTGAGTCCCCCTCCCCATATGCCCCCTCCCCCTAAATTTAAGGGTCCCACGGCTGCTTAACTGACCCCCCCCAAATTTGGGGGTTTCACGGCTCCTCAGAGCCCCCACACACACACGCATCCCCCCCCCCGACAAATTTTGGGGTCCCACAACTATGCAGAGCCCCACCCCCCACACTTGTGTCCACCCCCCTAAATTTTGGGGTCCCACAGCTCCTTGACTCCTCCCCCCACATCTCCACCCCCCCAAATTTTGGGTCCCCAAGGATCCTTAATCCCCCTCACGTGTCGTCCCCCCCCCCCCAAGTTTTAGGGGTCCCACACCTCCTTAACCCCCTCCATTCCCCCCAAATTCTGGGGTCCCACAGCTCCTCAGAGCCCCCCCCCCACGTGTTCCCCCCCCCAAATTCTGGGGCTCCTCAGAGCCCCCCCCATGCGTGTCCCCCCCTAAATTCGGGGTCCCACAGCTCCTTAACCCCCTCCATTCCCCCCCCCCTAAATTTTGGGGTCCTATGGCTCCTCAGAGCCCCCCCCCCCCAATTTTGGGACTCTCAGAGCCCCCCCCATGCGTGTCCCCCCTAAATTTGGGGTCCCCACATCTCCTTAACCCCCCCTCCGTGGCCCCCACCACCCAAATTTAGGGACCCCCACGGCTCCTTGACACCCCCCACGTCCCCCCCCAAATTCTGAGGACCCTCAGACCCCCCCCGTGCCCCCCCTCCCAAATTTTGGGGCCCCCCAGAGCCCCCCCGCCCCCCCGGGACCCCCCGAGCATCCCCGCCCCGCTCACCGCCGCGCTCCCAGGCGCGGGCCGGAAGCCGACCAGCGAGAGGCCGGAAGCGCGCGGGCCAGGAGGGCCGGAGGGAGGGGGGGTGGGGAGGCCGCTCTGGCCGCCACCATAGAGACGTCGGTCCTCCAGGGGAGCCCATAGGGGCTGCGGCCTATGGAGGCGGCGCCTATAGGGGCCTGGATCGATAGGGGTCTGTACCTATAGAGGGCTGCACCTATAGGGTCCGCATCTATAGGGGCTGCATCGTCTGTGGGGCTGCATCTATAGGGCCCTGGATTATAGGGGCTGCACCTATAGGGACTGCATCTATAGGGTCATGCATCCTATAGGGCCGTGCATCCTATAGGGTCTGTATCTATAGGGTCTGCATCATCTATAGGGTCTGTATCTATAGGGTTTGCGTCATCCATGGGGTCTGCACCTATGGGGTCTGCACCTATAGGGTCTGCATCGTCCATAGGGTCTGCGTCTGTAGGGTCTGCATCTATAGGGGGCTGCATCATCTGTGGGGTCTGCACCTGCGGGATCTGTACCTATGGGGTCTGCATCGTCTGTGGGGACCTGCATCGATAGGGTTATGCATCCTATAGGAGTCTGCACCTATGGGGTCTGTATCTATAGGGTCTGCATCATCTATAGGATATGCAGCCTATAGGGTCATGCACCTATAGAGACCTCCATCTATACAGTCACGCATTCTATAGAGTCTGTATCTATAGGGTCTGCATCCCATAGGGGGCTGTACCTGTAGGGTTTGAATCCTATAGGGTCTGCACCCATGGGGTCTGCATTTATAGGGGTCTGCATCCCATAGGGTCTGGCAGCCTATAGGGTCTGCATGTACAGGGGCTCTGCAGGCAATAGTGGCCATGCAGCTTATAGGGCCCTGCATCCCATAGGGTCCGGCAGCCTACGGGGGTCTGCATCCTATAGGGGTTCTGCATTCTGTAGGGGTCGCCATCCTATAGAGGTTCAGCAGGCTGTAGTTCATGCAGCCCACAGAAACCTGCAGCCTATAGGGGCCCTACAGCCTATGGGGCTGGGCATCCCATAGGGTCTGGCAGCCTGTAGGGGTCTCCATCTGTAGGGGCTCTGCAGGCTGTAGGGGTCATGCAGGCTATAGGGACTGCAGCCTATAGGGGGCTCTGCAGGCTACAGGGGCCATGCATCCTATAGGGGCTGCCACCTATAGGAGCCCTGCAGCCCATAGGGGCTGAGCTGAGGGGCTGTATTGTACGGCCCATAGGGGTCCTGCAGCCTACGGGGTCTACACCCCGTGAAGCCTGCGCCCCATAGACCCTGCACCCTATAGGACCGCTACCCCTATAGGGCTGTGCTCTATGGGGGCCTTGCACCCTGTGGGGCCCTGCACCCCATGGCCACTGCACCCCATAGGGGCCCTGCACCCCATTGGCCCCACACCCCATAGGGACCCGGCACCTTATAGGGGCTGCACCCCACAGGTCCCCTACAGCCCGTATGGGCCCCGCCGCCCCCCAGAGGCACCCTATGGGGCCCCCTGCTCCATGCCGCACCCCCACGGGGGCCCCGTGCCCCATAGCGGGGCAGCCCCGAGCACAACGCCCCCACCCCAAGCACGGCTGCGCCCCATGGCGCCCCACATCCAGGGGGCTGTGCCCTATAGAGCTGCTGTGCCCCACGGGGCTCCTGTGCCCCATAGCACCCCTGTGCCCCACAGGGCTCCTCTGCCCCATAGCACCCCCGTGCCCCATAGCACCCCTGTGCCCCATAGCGCTCCTCTGCCCCATAGCGCTCCTTCACCCCACAGCACCCCCTGCCCCACAGCACCCCGTGCCCCACGGACCCCCCCCGCCCCCCAGCGCTGCCCCACGGCCTCCCCCCCGCCCCCCAGCCCCAAGGAGGTGCCGGCGCCATCCCTCTGCAGCTTTATTTCGGGTGCCCTTCGCCCACCCTGGGGGGGGGAGTATGGGGGGGGGGGGCATCCGTGTGTCCGCGTGTCCGTCCGTGGGTCCGTGCCCGTGCCGGTGCCGCGGTGTCAGAGCGCGATGCTCTCCTCGTAGAGCGCCAGCAGCAGCAGCAGCCCCCAGCCGCCCAGCAGCCCCGCGTTGTGCAGCGCGAACAGCACCCACGGCCGCGGGTCCCGCACCCGCAGCATCGCCGGCAGCTGGGGGGGACGCGGTCAGCGCGTGCCGGGGGCGTGCACCGCGTGTGGCACGTGGCACATGCACGGTGCGTGGCACACGGCATGCAGCACACGCATGGCACACGGCGCATGGCATGCGGCACACACACAGCACACGCATGACGCGTGGCACACGCACAGCACACGGCACACGGTGCCTGGCACGCAGCACACAGCACGCACACGCTGCACGGCACACGGCGCGTGGCACATGCACGGTGCATGGCACACGGCCCGCGGCCCACACGTGCAGCACATGCAGGCACACGGCATGTGCATGGTGCACGGTACATGGTGCGTGGCACGCGCACAGCACCTGGCACACGGCACGCAGCTCGGCACGCGCACGGTGTCACGGCACACGCAGCACAGCTCACATGGCACACGTGACAGGCAGGGCACACACGGCACATGTGGTATGACACATGTGTTGCTGCACACGTGGCACGCGTGGTGGCATTCATGGCCCCACGTGGCACAGCACACACGTGGCACAGCACAGCCAGCAGAGCACGCACAGCACGCAGCACAGCACGTGTTGTAGCACTGCGCCGTACGGTGCGGCACAGCACGCGTGGCGCGATACGCTCACAGGGGCACGGCACACGCAGCGCACACGTCTGACACACAGACATGTGAAACACACGCGTGTGACACAGATGCAGCACACACATTTGACACCTGCACGTATGACACGCACACACCTGGCACGCAGACATGTGACACGCGCATGACACATGCACACACGACACACTTGTGGCACACACCCCTGGCACACACACGTGTGTGACACACACACCCCTGACACACACACCCCTGACACACACAGACACGTCACACACACACACACCTGGCGCACACCCACGTGTGACACAGACGTGACACACACGTGACACCCGTGTCTCACACACACGCGTGACCCACGCGGCCCTCACCATGTCGCAGAGGGCGACGTAGAGGAAGAAGCCGGTGGCGACGGTGAAGATCCAGCCCTGGAAGGCGGCGCCGGTGGCGAGGCCGAGCGCGAGGTAGAGCCCCAGGAAGGCCGGCAGCGCGCTCGCCACGTTCAGCGCCAGCGCCCGGCGCACGCTCAGCCCCGCGTGCAGCAGCGCCACGAAGTCGCCTGGGGGGCAGCGGGACCCGCGTCAGCGCCCCGCAGAACCCCGCTTTCACCCACGTCGCCCCACGCTGACCCACATCGCCCCCCATCACCCCACAATGCCCCCCACATCGCCCCGCATCGCCCCACATCAAGGCACATTGACCCGCACCAGCGCCCCACATCGTCCCACACTGCCCCCATTGCCCCCCATCACCCTGCGTCACCCCCCACAGCCCCATATCGCCCCCACCCCGCGCCCACCCCACACCAGCCCCCCCATCCCACACCCCACTGCCTGCGCCCCAAAACTCCCACCCCCCCCAAGCCCCCCAAACTTTGTGTGCCCCCCTGCCCCCACCCCATGCACCCCACAGCCCCCATGCCCCCAGACCCCCAACCCACGCACCCCCTGCCCCCCTTGTCCCACCCCCTGCACCCACCTGCACCCCCTACACCCCTCATGCCCTATGCACCCCACCCCAAGTGCCCCCCACCCCACACACCCCATGGCCCCTACACCCCCTAAAATGCCCCCCCCAGCCCTGTGCCCCCCCACTCCCCCACACCCCCCTGCCCCATGGCCCCCCAGCATCCACGCCCCCTGCACCCCACCCCAAATGCCCCCACCCCAAGTGCCCCCCAAGTGCCCTCACCCCAAATGCCCCCACCCCCAAATGCCCCCACCCCCAAATGCCCCCACCCCAAATGCCCCCACCCCAAGTGCCCCCCAAGTGCCCCCACCCCAAATGCCCCCACCCCAAGTGCCCCCACCCCAAGTACCCCCACCCCCAAGTACCCCCCACCCCAAATGCCCCCCACCCCAAATACCCCCACCCCAAGTGCCCCCACCCCAAGTGCCCCCACCCCAATGCCCCCACCCCAAGTGCCCCCACCCCAAGTGCCCCCACCCCATATGCCCCCCCCCCCATTTTGCCCCCCCGCACCCAGCTCGTGGGGCAGCTCGTGGCACAGCACCGCCAGCGCCGTGCCCAGCCCGGTTCGCCAGGAGGAGCCGAAGGCGGCGCCCAGCGCCAGCCCGTCCGCCAGGTTGTGCAGCGCGTCGCCCAGCGTCACCATGCACGGCAGCGCCCGCAGCTCTGCGGGGCACCCGTGGGTGGGCCTCCAGCACCCGTGGGTGCCCCCACCCCCCTCTGACCCCCCCCAGCATCCATGTGTGCCCCCCACCCACCCTGACCCCTCCCAGCACCCAAGGGTTTCCCCCACCCCCCCGACTCCCCCCAGCACCTAAGGGTTCCTCCCACCCACCCTGACCCCCCCCAAAGCACCCAAGGGTTCCCCCCACCCACCCTGAGCCCCCCAAGCACCCATGGGTCCCCCTCACCCGCCCTGATCCCTCCTAGAATCCAAGGGTGGCCCCCACCCCCCTCTGACCCCCCCCCAGCACCCACGGGTGCCCCCTACCCCTATCTGACCCCCCAGCACCCATGGATGCCCCCACCCCCCCCGACCCCCCCCCCAGCACCCAGGGTTTCCCCCACCCACCCCGACCCGCCCCAGCACCCATGGGTGCCCCCACCTCATCCTGACGCCCCCCAGCACCCATGGGTGCCCCCGCCTCACCCTGACCCCCCCCCCCAACCCCTGGGTAGGGCCCGAGCGGGTGCAGGCGCCCACCGGCCCAGTGGCCTAATGGACAAGGCATCAGCCTCCGGAGCTGGGGATTGTGGGTTCGAGTCCCACCTGGGTCGCGCCTGCTTTTGGTGCCCCTAAGGGGGGGGCTCAACGGGGGGGGGGGCACCAGAGGGGGCAGGGTGCTGTAGGGGGGAGCTGAAATAATGGGAGGGGGTCCCCGAAATAATGGGGGGGGGTCCCCGGGGTCCCCGAGAGGCTGTGAGTGGGGGTGCGAGGTCTTTAGTGGGGGTGCGAGGTCTTTAGAGGGGGTCCTCTTGGGGGGATGGGGTCCTCACAGGGGGTCTTTTGGGAGGGGGGGGCAGATTCCTGGGGTGGTGGGGGTGGGTATCTATGGGGGGGGTCCCATGGGGGTCCCGGGGTTCCCCGCTCACCCACCCCGTCTCTGCAGCTCCTGCTCGCTCTGGCTCAGGGGGGGCTCCTCCACCTGGGGGGGGGGGGGCACAGGGTGGGCGTCCAGACCCCCAGCACCCCCCAGCCCCCCCCCAGGACCACCCCCACCCCCCCAGCCCCACGCACCAGCTCGCTGCACGAGGTCCCCTCCAGCTGCTTGCGGCGCCGCGTCTCCTCGTCGCAGAGCTGCAGCCCCCCCGCGGGGTCGCTCCGCAGCCCCTCCTGTGCCCCCCCCCGCCATCAGCGCTGCCCCACGGCCCCCCGGGTGCCCCCCAGCCCCTCCAGGCCCCCCCCAGATGCCCCCCAGATGCCCCCCCCAAGTCCCTGTGCCCCACAGGCCCCCAGGTGCCCCCCAGGTGCCCCCCAGCCCCTCCAAGCCCCCCCCAGATGCCCCCCAAGTCCCTGTGCCCCACAGCCCCTCGTAGCCCCCAGGGGTCTCATAGCCCCTAGGGTGCCCCCCCCCCCAAGCCCCTGTGCCTGCCAGCGCCCAGGTTCCCCCTGGATTCCGCCCAGGGTGCCCCCCAGGTGCCCCCCACATCCCTGTGTCCCACAGCCCCTAATAACCCCCAGGGGTCCCAGAGCCCCCCAAGAGCCCCCCAGGTGCCCCCCCAGGTTCCCCCCCCGGTGCCCCCCAGGTGCCCCCCAAGCCCCAGTGCCCCCCAGGTGCCCCCCAAGTCCCTGAGCCCCCCAGCCCCTCCAAGCCCCCCAGGTGCCCCCCAGGTGCCCCCCAGGTGCCCCCCCAAGTCCCTGAGCCCCCCAGCCCCCAGGTGCCCCCCAGGGTGCCCCCCAAGCCCCAGTACCCCCCAGGTTCCCCCCAGGTCCCCCCCAGGTGCCCCCCAGCCCCTCCAAGCCCCCCAGGTGCCCCCCGTGCCCCCGCACCTCGTGCCCGCCGGGCGCCAGGAGGCCGAGCAGGGACTCGAGCAGGAAGAAGCCGTAGAGCCCCCCCAGCACCGCCAGCAGCTGCCAGGTGGCCTCGGCCCCCACCGCGTGCGTGTGCACCCCGGCTGCGTGCGAGTGCAGCTGCAGGAACTGGGGGCAAGGGGGGGGCGGCCGCCGTCAGCGCCCCGCGGCCCCGGGCACACGCGTGTGCAAGGGCACAGATGCGCACACACATCCATGCACTCGGACACACACACACACGCGTGGCCACCCAGGACTCAGCGCCGTGTGTGCACGCTGAGGTGCGCGTGCAAGTGTCCGCGCACACGGCTGTGCACATCGGGGGGGGGGAGGGGCACGCTTTCAGGCTCAGCAGCTCACGCGTGCACACGACAGTGCCCGTGCACGTGGCTGCGTACGCACGCATGCCACGAATGCGCGTGCAAGGAGGCAGGGGGCGTGCATTTCTGCGAGCGCCGCCATGCACAGGAAAGCGCACGCGCGTGTGTCAGCGTGCACGCACGCCCGCCACCGTGCCCGGTGTCGGTGCAGGAAGGCAGGCGTGCGTCTGAGTGCACCCACAGGCAACCTCACGGCCATGCACGGACACGCACACACGCACACACGCACACACGTGTGCGGACACGCACACGGACACGCGCACGGACACGCGCACGTGCAGGCGCCCGGCTCACCTGCGGCAGGAGGTGCAGCAGCGCGTCGCCGGTCAGCGTGCCGACGGCCAGCGCCAGCAGCAGCTGCAGCACGTAGTGGTGCACGCGGGGGCAGCGGCTGCACAGCAGCACCGCGGCGCCCACCAGCGAGCCCAGGCAGATCACCAGCGTGGCCAGCGAGCCGTAGAGGTACTCTGCGACGGACCCACACCGCTCAGCGCCCGCATGGCCCCAGCCGGGCAGCAGCACAGCCTACGGGGCTGCGGGGCCCTGTCCTGTGCTGTGCCTGTCCCCATCCCATCCCATCCCCATCCCATCCCCATCCCATCCCATCCCATCCCCATCCCCATCCCCATCCCCATCCCATCCCCATCCCATCCCATCCCCATCCCATCCCCATCCCATCCCCATCCCATCCCATCCCATCCCCATCCCCATCCCATCCCCATCCCATCCCCATCCCATCCCATCCCCATCCCCATCCCATCCCCATCCCATCCCATCCCCATCCCATCCCCATCCCCATCCCATCCCCATCCCCATCCCCATCCCATCCCCATCCCCATCCCCATCCCCATCCCCATCCCATCCCCATCCCATCCCCATCCCATCCCCATCCCATCCCCATCCCCATCCCATCCCCATCCCATCCCCATCCCATCCCCGTCCCCATCCCATCCCCATCCCATCCCCATCCCCATCCCCATCCCCATCCCCATCCCCATCCCATCCCCATCCCATCCCCATCCCATCCCCATCCCCATCCCATCCCCATCCCCATCCCATCCCATCCCATCCCCATCCCCATCCCATCCCCATCCCCATCCCCATCCCATCCCCATCCCCATCCCATCCCATCCCATCCCCATCCCATCCCATCCCCATCCCATCCCATCCCCATCCCCATCCCATCCCATCCCATCCCCATCCCATCCCATCCCATCCCATCCCCATCCCATCCCATCACATCCCCATCCCATCCCCATCCCATCCCCATCCCCATCCCCCCCCACCCCATCCCACCCCATCCCATCCCACCCCCCACCCCCCCGCCCCCCCACTCACTCTCAGCCACACTCAGCCCCCCACTGGGGGTCTCCCCCTCCTCACTGCTGCAGGCACCGCTCAGGACCTGCTGCAGGAGCGCGGGGCTGAGCTCCTGCAGCTCCTGGCGCGAGACCTCCGCGGCGTCCCCGATCCCGTGGGCCTGCAGCAGCTGCTGGGCGCTGAAGCACACCTGGGGGGGGGGGGACGGTGCTTAGTGGGGAGCCCCCGGGACGCCCCCGGGACCCCCCGGTGCCCCCCTCTCACCGCATCCCACTGCTGGCTCTCGTTGGCGGCGCTGCGCGGTGCCGTGGGGCTGCGCGCCCTGCGGCTGCTGCGGTGCTCGGGGTGCGCGGCCCTGGCGCCGTGGTCATGGTCATGGTCGTGGTCATGGTCGTGGTCATGGTGGCCCAGCCCCAGCTCCTCCATCAGTGCAGTCAGACCTGCCACGTGCGGTCACACCGGCCCCATAACCCCCTGCCCTACTTCGGCACCAGCCCCACATGGCCCTGCCCCGTAGCTCCTGCCCCACATCGGTACCAGCCCCACACAGCCCTGCCCCATAGCTCCTGCCCCACATTTGTATCAGCCCCACATCGCCCTGCCCCATAGCTCCTGCCCCACATCGGTACCAGCCCCATACAGTCCTGCCCCATAGCTCCTGCCCCACAACCCCCTGCCCTACTTCGGCACCAGCCCCACATGGCCCTGCCCCATAGCTCCTGCCCCACATCAGCACCAGCTCGCCGCACCCCCACCCCACAGCCCTCCTGCCCCACAGCCCCATCCCTCTATGCCCCCAGCCCCCTGCCCCACATCGGCACCGGCTTCGCCCTGCCCCACACCAGCACCGGCCCCACACCGCCAGCTGCCCCCAGCCCCTGCCCCATGCCCCCCCCACCCCATAACGCCCCCCATACCCCCCCGGTCCCCGCTCACCCTCCAGCGGGAGGCTCTGGGAGCCGTTGCCGAAGCGGGCGAGGATGAAGTCGAGGAAGAAGTCGGGGCTGGGCAGGGCGGGGGCCGCGCGCAGGCAGCGGCCGCGCAGGAGCTGGGTGCCCAGGGCCGCCAGCACCCGCGCGCCCGCGCCCGCCCCCGGCACCGCTGCAGCGCTCTCGGCCACCACGGCCGCCGCGTCCAGGCAGGGCTGCGGGCACCGGCACCGGCGTCAGCACCGCGTACACCCGCGGCTGCCCCAGCACGCGCGTCGCCTCCCCGGGGCCGTGCCAAGGTGGCCGTGCCGTGAGCCGCTGCCTCGCGGCACCTTCGTGCATGCCCATGGCCCCAGCCCCATGCCCGTGTCCCCAGCCCTGTGTCCAGGTCCCCAGCCCCAGGTCCATGTCCCCAGCCCCTTGTTCACGTCCCCACATCCATGTTTATGTCCCCAGCCCTCTGCCTATGTCCCCAGCCCCATGTCCCTGTCCCCAGCCCCATGCCCATGTCCCCAGCCCCATGTCCATGTCCCTAACCCTGTGCCCCTGTCCCCAGCCCCGTGCCCATGTCTCCAGCCCTGTGTCCCCAGCCCCATGCCCCTGTCCCTAACCTTGTGCCCATGTCCCCAGCCCCATGCCCCTGTCCTCAGCCCCATGCGTCTGTCCCCAGCCCTGTGCCCATGTCTCCAGCCCCGTGTCCCCACCCCCATGTCCATGTCCCCAACCCTTTGTCCATGTCCCCAGCCCCATGCCCTTGTCCCCAGCTCCGTGCCCATGTCCTCAGCCCCATGTCTGTTTCTCCATGTCCATGTCCTAAACCCTGTTCCCGTGTCCCCAGCCCATGCCCATGTCTCCAACCCTCTGCCAATGTCCCCAGCCCCATGCCCATGTCCCCAGCCCCATGTCCATGTCCCTAACCCTGTGCCCATGTCCCCAGCCCCATGCCCCTGTCCCCAGCCCTGTACCCATGTCTCCAGCCCTGTGTTCTCAGCCCCACGTCCCTGTCCCCAGCCCCATGCCCATGTCCCCAGCCTCAAGTCTGTGTCCCCAGCCCCATGTCCCTGTCCCCAGCCCCATGCCCATGTCCCCAGCCTCAAGTCTGTGTCCCCAGCCCCATGCCCCTGTCCTCAGCCCCATGCATCTGTCCCCAGCCCTGTGCCTATGTCTCCAGCCCCCTGTCCCCATCCCCATGTCCATGTCCCCAACCCTTTGTCCATGTCCCCTGCCTCATGTCCGTGTCCCCAGCCCCATGTCCACGTCCCCAGCCCTGTGCTCAGGTCCCCAGCCCTCCCATGTCCAGGTCCCCAACCCTCTGCCCATGTCCCCAAACCCATGCCCATGTCCCCAGCTCCATGCCCATGTCCTCAGCCCCATGTCTGTGTCTCCATGTCCATGTCCTAAACCCTGTTCTCGTGTCCCCAGCCCCATGTCCATGTCCCCAACCCTGCGCCCATGTCTCCAGCCCTCTGTCCCCAGCCCCACGCCCATGTCCCCAACCCTCTGTCCATGTCCCCAGCCCCATGTCCATGTCCCCAGCCCCATGCCCATGTCCCCAACCCTCTGCCCATGTCCCCAAACCCATGCCCATGTCCCCAGCTCTGTGCCCATGTCCTCAGCCTCATGTCTGTTTCTCCATGTCCATGTCCTAAACCCTGTTCCCTTGTCCCCAGCCTCATGCCCATGTCCCCAACCCTCTGCTAATGTCCCCGACCCCACCCCCCCTGTCCCCACCCCCCGTGCCCCCATCCCCACCGTCTCACCTGCCGCGTGCCAGCGCTGCGGTAGTGCCGCTGCACAGCTTCCAGCAGCGCCGCCACCTCCTGCAGGCCGGGCCCCCCGCTGCCCTCGGTGCCGTTGGCGAAGGCGTCGTGCAGGGCCCGGGCGCGGGCGGCCCAGGTGCCGGCGGCGGCAGCGGCGCAGGCAGCAGCGGGGTCGAGCAGCGTCAGCACCACAGCGGCGCCCAGCCAGGGCAGCTCGGCCGCATCCAGGCGCGCGTCGGCGCCCGCCTTGCCCAGCAGCCCGAAGACGTCGGCCGCGGAAATGCACTGGGGGGGCGGGAGGGGACGGGTGGGCACGGGGAGAGGAGGGGGACGGGGGGGGGGACTTCAGGACATGGGGACAGGGACGTAGGGACAGGGGCATGAGAATAGGGCCACGGGGACAGGGGGTTGGATGTTGGGACAGGGATGTGGGGACGGGGGGACAGACGTGGGGACGGGAAAGGGATGTGGGGACAGGGGGACATGGGGACAGGGACGTGGGGACAGGGACATGGGGACAGGGACGTGGGGACAGGGACATGGGGATGTGGGGGACAGGGCTGTGTGGATATGGGGACGCAGACGTGGGGCCATAGGGACAGGGGGATAGGGACATGGGGACAGGGCTGTGGGGCTGGCCCTGCACCCCCAGGGGCCCTCACCCCCCCCCCCAGAAGCCCGCCAGGCCCCCAGCCCCACACGGAGCCCCTGGGACCTGCTGGGCACCCAGAGCCCCACGGCGCAGAGCCTGGCACACGTGGGGTGTGCGTGGGGTGTGTGGGGTGTGCATGGGGCACGCACGGTGCCCACGCTTCGCATGCTGCACCCCCACGTGCCCCACACGCGGGTTTGGCTGTGGGGTGTGCCGGTGGCACCCGGCACCGGGGTGCACACGCAGCGGGCACACGCTGCGCACGGCACGGCACGGCACGGCACGGCTTGGCACGGCTTGGCACGGCATGGCATGGCATGGCAGGGCATGGCATGGCAGGGCACGGCACAGCACAGCACAGCACCGTGTGGCACAGCACCACTTGGCACCGCTTGGCACAGCGCTGTGTGCACCTGGGGGCCGCCCCGTGGGTCAGAACCCCCCACGCACCCCGGGGGGCAGCGGGACCCCCGCACCCAGCAGCGCCTCCCCCTGCACCCACGGCGCCCCGTGCCCCACAGCAGGGACCGGGGTGGGTGCCGGAGGGGACATCGTTCAGCGTGGGGCCGCCGTGGGGCAGCAGGAGCCGTGCTGTGCCAACCCAAGCCGTGCCGTGCCGAGCCGTGCCGAGCCCCGCAGCAGGGTGCTGCGTGGCGCCACGCCACCCCGCGCCGTGCCGCGCCGCGCCGTGCCGGAGTTTGACCCGTGGCGCCCGCCCTGCCTTTCCACACGGCCCGGCGGCGCGGCGCTTACCTTTCCGCACGGCCCGGCACCGCAGTGCGCACGGGCCGCGGCGGTGCCCACGAGGGACTCCACGGCTCCACGGGGCAGGGAGCCGGTGCCCGACGACAGCAGGGCCCCGAGGGCCTCCAGCGGCTCGGCGTCGCCCGGGGGGGTCCCGGCGGCCGCCCCCCAGCTGGGCAGCACCAGCAGGACCAGCACCGGCAGCGCCGGCGGTGTCAACAGCGTGGCCATGGCGGGACCCTGGGGCGAGCGGGAGCGCCGGTGGGCCGCCGTGCCGCCGTGCCGCCGCGCCGCCGAGCCGCCGGGGCTGTAAAAGCGCCTGGGGCCAGGGCGGTGATTGGCTCGGGGAGAGATTGCCCCGGGTTAACCATTCCTCAGGGCCCGGCGGGGCGCCCGCGCCCGCACCCAGGCCTGTGCCCCCACCTCGCCCCCGGCCGCCCTCGCCTCCCCGGTGGGTGCCAGGGCGCTGCCACGGGTGCCCGCATCCCCCCCGTGGGTGCCCGCGTCCCCCCGTGGGTGCCGGTGGCCCCACCAACGTTAACGCCCAGGTCCGAGCGTCGTGCCTGAGTCCCAGCATCGTGCCCGGGTCCGAGCGTCGCACCTCAGTGCCGGCTCTGCCCGCACGTGCTGGGCTCGCCGCACGGCGCCGGGGGCACCCATGGGTGCCCGGCCCCTCCTCCCCGTGTCCCCAGGGCACCCGCTGTCACCTGCAGGAGCGCGCTGTCCTCAGCACGGGGGCAGGCGGGTGCGGGAGGCGCTGGGGCGGCGCGCGGCGCGTCCCACCGGGGCGTCCCACCGGGGCGGCACCGGCCCCGGCCCCGTTCCCGCACGCACACCCGCGTGGCCCCGGCCCCGTTGCTGGAAGGAAGTGACTCAGCCCCGTCCTGCCGGGGTGACGCCAGCGCCCGCGGCCCAAGCGGGGGGACCGGTGACTCAGGGTGGCTGAGCCGGCCCGGCCGGCCCTGCGGTGACATTCCCTGGCCGTGCCCTGCGGTGACATTTCCCGGCCGTGCCCTGCGGGGCCGGCTGGTGGCCACCGGCCTTGAGGGGCCGCAGGGACACGTGCGGGGACACGCACCCATGTACAGGGTGGCACCACACAGGGCGACCGGTGCGGTGCGGTGCCACGTGGCACGGCTGGACCCCAGCCACGGCACGTCCCGAAGGCACCGGTGTCCCCTCACCGGGGGGTGTCCCCCCATCACTGGCGGGTACCCGCTGCAGCGGAGCCCGGGGGCTGCTTGTCCCTGCCCGTCCCCACCGGTCGAGGAGCGCTGCCCGAGGGTTTGCACACCACCACCCGTCCACGTGCGCAGGGCGTGCGTGCACACGCGTGCACCGGCGCCACGGCGCCGTGGCCATGGACTCTCCCCGAAGCCAAAGTGCAGCGGGGCCGGTGGCACCGCGGGCACCCGTCCCCTCCCCGGCTGCATGTGGGGGACCCCCGGGGACTGCGGGACACCGGGTGCCATCGTGGCACTGCCGTGTGCGGGGCCCAGTGGCCTAATGGACAAGGCATCAGCCTCCGGAGCTGGGGACTGTGGGTTCGAGTCCCACCTGGGTCGGGGTGAGGTGGCTTTTGTCCCCGCGCCACGTCCCCCCCCCCCCAGTGCCGGGTGGCACCAGGAAGCGAAGCGCCGCGGGGAAAGCCCCGGGCGGTGGCTGCGTGCCAGGGAAACTGAGGCCGGATCGTGGCCAGCGCGGAGGAATGCTGCTGCGCCTGTCCCGCGGGAGGCCAGGAGGAAAATGAGGAAAAATCGGGGGAATTTGGGGATTTCCCCCCTGCCGGGCCGGCTTTGTCCTGCTGCAAGGGAAAGGCAAACAGCCCCCCAGCCCCCCTCAGAGCAGCTGCAGACTCATTAACCAGACTCACACTAATTAACCGCTGAGGTGCAACCCCCCCCCCCTCTGCTCCATGCTGTGCCTTGGCTCCAAATCCTCCATTTCCGCCCCAAAACCGCCGCCAGGCTGCCCGCCCATGCCCCCCATGCCGGTGTCACAGCCCTGTGGGGTGGCCGCGCTCCTGGGGGTGCCGGGGCCACCGCGTCCCCGCGCCTTTGTTCTCGGGCCCTGCGGTGACAATGGGCACCCGGGCACCGCCACCCAGCCCCGGGCACTGTGCCCACCGGGCAGGAGCGCGGTGGCACCGCGGCAAACCCGGCCGCACCGCGGCGCGTCCCCGTTCCCTTGGACGTGTCCCCATGGGGACGGTGCCCACGGCCCAGAGCTCACCGAGGGCGGGGGGAGGTGGGAAATAAGGCACAAATCCTGCCCCCGTGGGCGGCGAGGCCCTGGGCCAGGCTGCCCGGAGGGGCCCCATCCACATGGGGATGGCACAGACTGGGGAGAGCCCTGGGTGTACTGGGGAGAGCCCAGCGCAGGGCCCCGAGGGGCGGCAGGGCCTGGAGGCTCCCGGGGGAGCTCCCCCACGTCCCTGCGGCCCTGCAGGGAGGTGCGAGAGGCCGGGGCCGGGCTCTGCTCAGGGGGGCCCGGGGCCAGCAGCGGAGGCCGTGGGCCCAGCCTGGAGCCCGGGAGGCTCCCCCTGGCCCCCAGGCAGCACTGCTGGGCCGGGCGGGTGCCGGAGCCCTGGCACCGGGACCAGGGGCTGGGGGCTCCTCCTGGGGGATCTCAGCACAAGCCCACAATGCGCACCTTGCGACCCAAAGCCAACCATACCCTGCGCTGCGAGTTGCCATCCCTGGCGGACATGGAATCATTAATCAGTAGGGTTGGAGAAGCCCTCCAAGCTCATCTTGTCCAACCACCCCCCTACCACCAATGTCACCCCCAAACCATGTCCCCAGGCACCACGTCCAGCCTCTCCTTGAACACCCCCAGGGACGGTGACACCACCCCCCCCCTGGGCAGCCCGAAACGTGTGGTCCTCAGGAAACGTGTAGATGTAGGACTGGGCGGCACGGTTCGGGGGAGGACTTGTGGGTGCTGGGTTAAAGGCTGGACTGGGTGGTCCGGGAGGTCTTTCCCAACCTGGATGATTCGATTCGATTCGACTCGACTCGACTCGACTCTACTCTACATTATTATACTACATGATTCTCCCCCTGGCTCTGCTCTTGTGAGACCCCCCAGGGCACTGCAAACACTCTCCGTATTCCCAGGCTCTGCATCCTTCCCAAGAACAGCGCCCACCGCAGCAGTGCCCACCGAAGGAGGCAGCCCCTTCCCTTCCCTTCCCTTCCCTTCCCTTCCCTTCCCTTCCCTTCCCTTCCCTTCCCTTCCCTTCCCTTCCCTTCCCTTCCCTTCCCTTCCCTTCCCTTCCCTTCCCTTCCCTTCCCTTCCCTTCCCTTCCCTTCCCTTCCCTTCCCTTCCCTTCCCTTCCCTTCCCTTCCCTTCCCTTCCCTTCCCTTCCCTTCCCTTCCCTTCCCTTCCCTTCCCTTCCCTTCCCTTCCCTTCCCTTCCCTTCCCTTCCCTTCCCTTCCCTTCCCAGGACCAAGCCCGAGGTGAAGCCATGACCATGGCCAAGAAGCCCAACGGTATCCCGGGGTGCATTCGGCAGAGTGTTGCTGGCAGGTCGAGGGAGGTGATCGTCCCCCTTTACTCAGACACGTGGAGTATTGTGCCCAGTTCTGGGCTCCCCAGTACCAGAGGGACATGGAGCTACTGGAGCGAGCTGGGAGGAGGGCTAGGAAGATGATCAGGGGACTGGAGCACCAGTACAAGGACAGGCTGGGAGAGCTGGGCCTGCTTAGCCTGGAGAAGAGGAGACCAAGGGGAGAGCTCATCAGTGTGAATAAATATCTGAGGGGAGGGTGGCGAGAGCACGGAGCCGGTCTCTTTTCAGCTGTGCCCAGTGACAGGACGAGGGGCAGCGGGCACAAACTGAAGCTCAGGAGGTTCCGGCTCAATGTGAGGGGGCACTTCTGTACTGGGAGGGTGACGGAGCACTGGGACAGGCTGCCCAGAGAGGTTGTGGGGAGTCCTCCTCCAGAAATATCCCAAACCCCCTGGGTGCCGCCCTGCACGAGGTGCTCGGGGTGATCCTGCTCTGCGGGGGGTTGGACGGGGTGCCCAGAGGGCCCGGCCAGCCTTGGCCAGTCGGTGACGATATGACGATGTGTGTCGGTGCAACGACGTGACGACATGATGATGCGACGACGCAACAACGTGAGGACGTGACGATGTGATGACGTGATGACATGACGACACAACGACATGACGACGTGAGGGCATGACGATATGATGACGTGATGACATGACAATGTGATAACATGAAAACGTGATGACACGACGACACAACGACATGACAACGCGAGGACATGACAACATGAGGACATGAGGACATGAGGACATGATGACATGACGACGTGATAACATGAAAACGTGATGACACGACGACATGACGACATGACAACGCGAGGACATGACGATGCGACGACATGATGACATGACAACATGATAACATGAAAACGTGATGACATGACGACACGACGACATGACAACGCGAGGACATGACGATGTGACGACGTGATGACGTGATGACACAACGACATGACAACGCAAGGACATGACGATGCGACGACATGATGACATGACAACGTGATAACATGAAAACGTGATGACACGACGACACAACGACATGACAACGCGAGGACATGACGACGTGATGACGTGATGACACGACAACGTGATGACACGACGACACGACGACATGACAACGTGAGGACATGACAACATGAGGACATGAGGACATGAGGACATGATGACATGACGACGTGATAACATGAAAACGTGATGACACGACGACACGATGACATGACGACGCGAGGACATGACGACGTGATGACGTGATGACATGACAACGTGATGACACGGCGGTATGACGACACGACGATGTGACCGCCCGCACTGCACCCTCGCACCCTGCACCTTTACGGCCCGTCCCCGCGCTCCCCACGGGACCTTCGCCCGCCCCACGCCCGCCGCCCGTCCCGCACCTTCGCCGCGCCGTGACGCGCCGCGGCGGCCCGACCTTTGCCACCATCAGGAGCCTTTACAGCCCCCGGCGGCCCCACGTCAGCACCCGGCCCGCGGGGCCTCCTCCCCACCGCCCCAGCGCTGCCACGGGGCGGCCGCCGACCGCCTCGGCTCCGCGTGGAGGCCGCCGGTGGCCGGTGCTGAGGCACCCAAAGGCCCCCTGAGGCCTCCTGAGGCCGCCGTGGTGCCCCCACCGCCCGCCTGCCCCTCGGGGTGCGGAGGCCCCAGCCCCAGCCCCGGTTTCCCCTCCCTCATGGTGGCCACAGGGCCTGTGCTGGGGCAGGGGGGTGCTGAGGGAGCTTCACACTGCTGGCCTGGCCCTGCCCTTCCCCTGTCCTTCCCCTCCCCTTTCCCTTCCTTCCTCTCCCTTTTTCTTCCCCTTCCTCCCCACCCCTTTCCCCTTTCCTTCTCCTCTCCTTCCCTTCCCCTTTCCTTCTCCTTCCTCTCCCCCTTCCTACCCATTCTCCTCCCTTTCCCCTCCCTTCCCCTCCCTTCCCCATCCCTTCCCCTTTTCTTTCCTTCCCCTCCCTTTCTTTTCCCCTTTCTCTTCCCCTTGCCCTTCCCTTTCCTTCGCCTTACTCATCCCTTCCCCTTTCCTTCTCCTCTCCTTCCCTTCCCCTTTCCTTCTCCTTCCCCTCCCCTTTCCTACCCCTTCTTCTCCCTTCCCTTTCCCTTTCCCTTTCCCTTTCCCTTTCCCTTTCCCTTTCCCTTTCCCTTTCCCTTTCCCTTTCCCTTTCCCTTTCCCATTCCCATTCCTTTTCCTTTTCTTCCCTTCCCTTCCCTTCCCCTTCCCCTTCTCCTTCCCCTTCTCCTTCCCCTTCTCCTTCTCCTTCTCCTTCTCCTTCTCCTTCTCCTTCTCCTTCTCCTTCTCCATCCCTATCCTCCTTCCCTTCCCTTCCCCGTCCCCATCCCTTCCCCTTTTCTTTCCTTCCCCTCCCTTTCTTTTCCCCTTTCTCTTCCCCTTGCCCTTCCCTTTCCTTCGCCTTCCTCATCCATTCCCCTTTCCTTCTCCTCTCCTTCCCTTCCCCTTCCCCTTCCCCTTCCCCTTCCCCTTCCCCTTCTCCTTCTCCTTCTCCTTCTCCATCCCTATCCTCCTTCCCTTCCCTTCCCTTCCCTTCCCTTCCCTTCCCTTCCCTTCCCTTCCCTTCCCTTCCCTTCCCTTCCCTTCCCTTCCCTTCCCTTCCCTTCCCTTCCCTTCCCTTCCCTTCCCTTCCCTTCCCTTCCCTTCCCTTCCCTTCCCTTCCCTTCCCTTCCCTTCCCTTCCCTTCCCTTCCCTTCCCTTCCCTTCCCTTCCCTTCCCTTCCCTTCCCTTCCCTTCCCTTCCCTTCCCTTCCCTTCCCTTCCCTTCCCTTCCCTTCCCTTCCCTTCCCTTCCCTTCCCTTCCCTTCCCTTCCCTTCCCTTCCCTTCCCTTCCCTTCCCTTCCCTTCCCTTCCCTTCCCACCAATGGCCCCGCCCCCCGCCCTTAGCCCCGCCCCCACCCCTTAGCCCCGCCCCCACCCCTTAGCCCCGCCCCCCTTAGCCCCGCCCCCCCCCCCTAGCCCCGCCCCCGCCCCGCCCCGCCCCGCCGCCATTTTGCGGCCCCGGGAGCTCTGCGGGGGGGGAGGCTCCGGCCCCGTCCCGACCCCCCCGGCCCCCCCCGCCCCCCCCGCGATGTTTCACGGCGTGGCGGCCCCGCCGGGGCTGGGCGGTGAGCGGGGGGGGGGCGGGGGGGGAGGACGGGCCGGGACGGGGGGGGCCGGGGCCGTGCTCACGGTGCCCCCCCCCCCCCCGCAACTCCCCCGCAGGTCCCGGGGCTCGGCCGGAGCTGTACGAGGTGAGCGGGGGGGCACCGGGACGGGACCCGCGGGATGGGACCCCCGGGACGGGACCCCCGGTGTGAGCCCCGGGTTGGGACCCCCCGAGGTGGGACCCCCCGGGATGGGATCCCTGGGATGGGACCCCCTTGGTTGGGACCCCCTGGGTTGGGACCTCCAAGGAGAGCCCCGGGTTGGGACCCCCCCGGTGCAGCCCCCCCGTTGTGACCCCGCCGCGCTGCGTCCCGCAGGAGGTGAAGCTCTACAAGAACGCGCGGGAGAGGGAGAGGTGAGCACAGCGCCGGCACCCGGCCCAGCACCCCGTGACACCCCGGCACCCGTCACAGCACCTCACAGCACCGCGTCCCCCATCGCGACACCCCCCGACACCCCACTACCCAGCACAGCACCCCGTCACCCAGCACAGCACCTCACGGCACCCCGTCACCCATCGCGACACCCCATCACCCATCACGAGGCCCCATCGCCCACCCCAGCACCCCATTACCCACCCCAGCACCCCCTCACCCACCATGGGACCCCGTCACCCACCACAACACCCCATTATCCTCAGCACCCACCACGAGGCCCCCCCGTCCACCGCAGCCCCCCGCTCTCCCCCCACACCCCCTTTCCCCCCCCGAATCTCCCATTCCTGCCCCACCACCACCACCGCAGCCCCCGCGCCGTGGCAGCGCCCATCTCCCCCCTGCTGCTGCGTCCTCTGCCCCACGGCCCCACTCCGTGCCCCACGGCCCTGCCCCGTGCCCCACACCCTGCCCCGTGCCCCCTACCCTGCCCCGTGCCCCACCACCCTGCCCCACAGCCCTGCCCCGCGCCCCACGGCCCCACCACCCTGCCCCACATCCCTGCCCCGCGCCCCACGGCCGCCCTGCCCGCAGGTACGACAACATGGCCGAGCTCTTCGCCGTGGTGAAGACGCTGCAGGCGCTGGAGAAGGCCTACATCAAGGACTGCGTCTCCCCCAACGAGTGAGTCCCTGCGCTGCGACCGCCCCGGCGGCATCGCGGCTCCGCCGGGAGGGGCCTCGGCCCTGTCCCCGTTGTCCCCTCTGTCCCCTCGGGGGGCCGCGGGGCACTCACTGCCTGCCGGTCCCCTGCCGCCCTGCCCAGGTACACCGCGGCCTGCTCCCGCCTCCTGGTGCAGTTCAAAGCCGCCCTCAAGCAGGTGCAGGGCTCCGAGATCAGCTCCATCGATGACTTCTGCCGCAAGTTCCGCGTGAGTCGGGGTCGGGGCTGCGCGCGCCCGTACCGCCTTCGCGCCGCGCCACTGCCCTCGTGCCGGCCCCACCTCGGGCACTTGCCTCCTGGCTGCCTGGAGAGCCACGGTCGGGGCATTCCCCATGGGACGCCCGCTTTTGGGTGCCCGTTCCCCTCGGGACACCCACCTTTGGGTGCCCGTTGCCCGTGGGAAGCCCGCTTTTGGGTGCCCGTTCCCTGTCGGATGCTCACTTTTGGGTGCCCGTTCCCCATGGGCTGCCCACTTGTGGGATTCCCGTTTTTGGGTGCCTGTTGGGTGCCCATTCCCCACGGGATGCCCACTTTTGGGTGCCTGTTCCCCATGGGATGCCCACTTTTGGGTGCCCAGTGGGAGCCCATTCCCCACAGGACGCCTACTTTTGGGTGCCCGTTCCCTACAGGATGCCCATTTTTGGGTGCCTGTACCCAGCGGGACGCCTTTTGGGTGCCCATTCCCTACGGGACACCCATTTTTAGGTGCCCATTCCCCGCGGGACCCCCGCTTTTGGGTGCCCGGTCCCTGGGGGATGCCCGCTTTTGGGATGCCCACCTTTGGGTGCCTGTTGGGTGCCCGTTCCCCAGGGGACACACGCTTCTGGGTGCCCATTCCCCACAGGACGCCCATTTTTGGGTGCCTGTTCCCCACAGGACGCCCACCTTTGGGTGCCGGTTCCCTGCGGGACGCCCACTTGTGGGATGCCCACTTTGGGGTGCCCATCCCTGCGGGACGCCCACCTTTGGGCGCCTGCTCACACCCTCGCGCCCCCGCAGCTCGACTGCCCGCTGGCCATGGAGAGGATCAAGGAGGACCGGCCCATCACCATCAAGGACGACAAGGGCAACCTCAACCGCTGCATCGCCGACATCGTCTCCGTACGTCGCCCGCGCCGCGGGGCCGGGTTCGGGGTGGTGGGGGGAGAGGCAGCCGCGGGGTGGGGGCCGCACCGCGCCGACCCTTCCTCTCCCGCAGCTCTTCATCACCGTGATGGACAAGCTGCGCCTGGAGATCCGCGCCATGGACGAGGTAGGGATGTGGCCCTGCTGGTTTGGGGTGGCCCCGGTGTTTTGGGGTGGCCCCGGCTCACCGCGCCCGCCGCCCCCAGATCCAGCCGGACCTGCGGGAGCTGATGGAGACGATGAACCGCATGAGCCACCTGCCCCCCGACTTCGAGGGCCGCCAGAAGGTGAACCAGTGGTGAGTGCGGGGCCTGCGCCCGTGGGGGGGTGGGGGGAGCGTTTTGGGGGACCCCCGCCGACGCCGCCCGCTCCCCGCAGGCTGCAGACGCTGAGCGGGATGTCGGCCTCGGACGAGCTGGACGACTCGCAGGTGCGGCAGATGCTGTTCGACCTCGAGTCCGCCTACAACGCCTTCAACCGCTTCCTGCACGCCTGAGGCGCCCGCGCCGCCGCTGCCCCGCATCCCCGGCGCGTTACGGGGGTGCCGCGGCCCCAAAACGCTGTGGCGGCCCCCGTCTGCGGCGCTGCTGCAGGCGGGGACGGGCAATAAACCCCTCGGCCAGCCCTCGTCCTTCGCCTGCATCCCACGGGAAGGTGACGTGTCCTAAGGGTCCTGGGACCCCCCATCCAGGAGTGACCCCAAAAAGCAGCCATGGCCCCGCTGATAAATACCATGTAATGTCCTCCGCGAGGCTAAAACCGCCCGCGAGCGCGGCGGCCCCAAGCCGGGCGCGCGTCCTCGTGGCGCTGTCCCTTGGTGCCACCTCCTGGGGGTGGCACGGGGGGGGGGGGACGGGTACATAAAAGGGACAGAGGGACTTGGTCCTCGTCCCACGGCCGCCAGCACGCGGCTGGGTGCAGAGGCCACGTCCACACACACACGGTGGCACCCCCAAGTCCCGACGTCCCCGTATCGCGACATCCCAGCTGCAAGGGCGGTGGCGCCGGGCGCTCAGAGGCTGGTGCAGAAGAGCTTGCGGTGGCGCGCGACGGCGCAGAGGCCGGTGCCGGGGGGCCCGCGCCAGGCCTGCCCCGCGTCCCGCTGGTCGCGCCGGCTCACGCCGCGGCTGCAGAGCCGCAGGTCCTGCACGCCGGCGGCCGCCCTGGCCCAGGTGGTGCCGTCCAGGGGCCCCTCCACGGAGCAGCCTTGGGGACGGGGACAACGTCACCGCGGGGGCCTCGCGGGGGTTGGGGGGGCGTCCCCTCCACCCCCCCTGTCCCCGTGCCTACCTGCCAGGCTGAGGTACCGCAGCCCCTGGCTCCGCTCGCCCAGCGCCGACAGCAGCGTCCGCAGGCCCACGGCGCTGATGCCGGGGTTGGCCGAGAGGTCCAGCGAGACCAGGGAGGGGCAGGCGGGGAGGCGCCTGCGGGCGGGGGGGGGCGAGGTAATGGGGGTGGGGGGCAGGAATGGCCCCGGCGGCAGTGGGACACCGCTGGGTGCGTGCGGTGGGACGGGGAGGGTGACGGTGCCACGGGGGGCACTGAGGGTGTTGGGTGACGGTGCCATGGGGGTTGGGAAGAGCATTGGGTGACGGTGCTGGGGGGACACCGAGGGCACTGGGTGATGGGGATGGGGGGGACACCAAGGGGAAAGGGTGACGGTGCCGAGGGCATTGGGTGACAATTCCAAGGGGGACACCGAGGGCGTTGGGTGACGGTGCCATGGGGGACACTGAGGGGAAATGGTGACGGTGCTAAGGGGACACCAAGGACATGGGGTGATGCTGCCATGGGGAACACGAAGAGCATTGGGTGACGGTGCCACAGGGTACACCGAGGACACTGGGTGACGGTGCCATGGGGGACACCCAGCCCAGCCCAGCCCCCCGATTGCCCCCCCAGCCCCTCACCTGGCCACCTCGGCGACGGCCGCGTCGTCCAAGCTGTTCCCAGGCAGCGCGAGGTGCGCGAGCGCGCAGCCGCCCTGCGGAAGCCCCGCGGCCGTCGGCTCCGTGTCCCCGGCGTCCCCGCGGGGCCGGCGGCGGGGAGCAGCCACTTACCCGCTCCAGGAAGCTGCCGACGGCGGCGGCGAGGGGCTGGGGGTCCGGCCCCCCCACGGAGCCGATGTCCAGGTGCCCGAGCGTGCCGGCGGGGAGGCTGCGCAGGAGCGGCTCCAGCCCCGCTGCGCCCAACGCGTTGCAGGACAGCGCCAGCGCCCGCAGCTGCGACGCTCCTGGAGGGGGGGGGACGGACACTGGCGTCACGGCAGCCCCCAGACCCCCCCCCACAGGGCGAGGGTCCGGGGGGTCGCTCACCTGCCAGGGCGTCGCTCAGCCCGAGGCGGCAGTGCCGGGAGAAGCCGTCGGCGAAGCCGCAGGCGCGCAGGCGCAGCGCGGTGAGCGCGGGGCAGGCGCGCAGCAGCAGCGCCAGCGGCCGGCAGCCGGCGTCGCCCAGCGGGTTCAGGCTCAGGTCCAGCTCCTCCAGGCTCTGCCGGCGGCAGGGACCGGGGCTGAGCACCGCGACGCAGCACCGGGGGTGCCGGGACGCCCCCCCCCCAAGCCCCCGCCCCGGCCCTAACCTGGAAAGCGACGCCGGGCTCGGCAAGGTGCTGCAGCCCCCGGGCGCCGAGCCGGTTGCCGGAGAGGTCGAGGAGGACGAGGCCGGGCAGGGTGCTGAGCGCGGCGCTGAGCTCGGCGCCGTGCCCGTCGGCCAGCCCGCAGCCCCCCAGGCGCAGCTGCCGCAGGGGCGCCTGCAGCTTCAGCGCCCGCAGCAGCGGCGGGAGCTGGGGGGGGCGCGGGGCCAGGCCCCCGGCGCTGAACGCGGGGCTCTGCTCCTGCAGCTCCGTCGCCTTCAGCAGCAGCGGCTGCGGCTCTGCGGGGACCGAGGGGATGCGGGGACCGGGATGGGGACGCGGGGACTGGGATGGGGACATGGGGGGTGGGGGGGGTCATGGCACGGGGTTTGGGGGCTGTGTTCCGGCCCCACGCTACCTGGGGTTGGTCCCCGAGGGGCTGGTGCATGGGACAGGGAGGTGACATGGGGGGGACAAGGGGGTGACACGGGAGGGGACAGGGGGGTGACGGGTGCTGATGTAGGGTGGGGAGATGATGGAGGTGACAAGGTGGCAGGGAGGTGACAGGGAGGTGACATGGGTGCTGGTGTAAGCTGGGAAGGAGATGGGGAGGTGATGGAGGTGGCATGGGTGGTGGCAGGGAGGTGACAGGGGTGGTGGCAGGGTCCTGGCACGTGGGACAGGGCGCTGACGGGGAGGTGACAAAGGTGGTGGCACATGGGGTAGGGAGGGGACGGAGAGGGGACGGGGGGGTCCTGGCACACAGGACATGGGGGTGACACAGGGCAGGGGGACAGGGAGCTGATGGGGGCATGGCATGGGGGATAGGGGGGTCGGGGGTCCCGGCACAGGCAGGAGGTGACATGGGGGGGTCCAGGGGTCCTGGCACGGGCAGGGAGGTGACACGGGGGGGCCGGGGGCCGTGCTCCTCACCCAGGGCCAGGCTCCGGCACGCCTTGCGGTAGCGCTCGGCCAGGGGCGGCAGGTCCCAGCACTGCACCTCGGCCAGCACCTGCGGGCGGCCGTGCCGGTGACACCTCCGTCCCCACGGGGACGGGGACGGGGACAGGGACGGGGCCGCGCTCACCTCCTCGTTGCTCTGCAGGACGTCCCCCACCAGGTCCTGGGGGGCCAGCAGGGCCCCCTCCTTGGTCAGGGTGAGGCGCGGCAGCAGCCCGCACGCCTGGTAGTAGCGCTCGGCCGCCTGCGCCGCCAGCCAGCCCACGGCGCGGCCGTCGCTGCCGCGGCACCGGGCGGGCGTCACCGGGACGGGCACGGGGACGGGGGGCGCATGGCATGGGGGGCGCATGGGATGGGGATCTCGGGGGGACAGGGAAAGGGGTGGGGGGACCACGGGGATGGAGGTCTTAAGGGGATGGGGCTGGGGGGGACCCATGGGGATGGGAGACCCATGGGGACGGGGATGGGGGTCCCATGGGGACAGTGACAGGGGTCTCAGTGGGATGAGGATCTCTTGGGGACGGGGGTCCCATGGGAACAGGGATGGAGGTGGGGGTCCCGTGGAGATGGGGACAGGGGGGCATGGGGATGGGGGGGGCACAGGGATGGGGTCTCAAGGGAATGAGGATCTCAGGGGGACAGGGAAAGGGGTGGGGGGACCACAGGGATGGGGTTGGGGGTCTTAAGGGGATGGGGATGGAGTTGGGGGGGACCCATGGGGATGGGGGACCCATGGGGAAGGGGATGGGGGTCCCATGGGGACAGTGACAGGGGTCTCAGTGGGATGAGGATCTCTTGGGGACGGGGGTCCCATGGGGACAGGGATGGAGGTAGGGGTCCCGTAGAGATGGGGATGGGGGTCCCATGGGGATGGGGGTCCCATGGGGACAGGGGATTCAGAGGAATGGCAATGGGGGTCTTAGGGGCACGGGGGCCCCATGGGGACAGGGACAGGGGTCTCCTGGGGGCGGAGGGCCCACAGAGACAGGGACAGAGACAGGGGTCCCATGGGGACAGGGGTCCCATGGGGATGGAGATGGGGGTCCTGAGGGCATGGGGGTCCCGGCGAGATGGGGGTCCCGGGGGGATGGAGATGGGGGTCCTGGGGGGATGGGGGTCCCAGGGGGATGGGGGTCCCAGGGGGACGGGGTCCCAGGTGCTTACCTCTGGGGCACGGGGATGAGGAAGACGTTGTCCTGCACCCGGACCCGCACGCGGATGGGGGGCGGCAGGGCAGGGCCGGGGGGCGGCTGGGAGAGGGGAGCAGCGGCTCAGGACCCCCGGGGGACCCCTCCACCCGCACCCCCATCCCCGGCCCCTCACCTGCGCCTCCTCTCCTCCAGCCTCCGCCGAGCCTTCAGCCGCCCGCGCGGGGCTGCCGGGGCTCTCGGGGCGCTCGCGGCCGCGTCCCGGTGCCGCTCTCCCCACGGGGCGGTTCTGGCGGCGCCGCGCGGCACCGGGCTCCCCGGCTCCGTCCCCCGGCTCCCGGCGCGAGCGCTTCCGCGCCCCTCGCGCCGCCGCCGCCGCCAGGTCGTCCTCCAGCCAGTCCTCCACGTACTCCTCGGCCGGGATCAGCGCCGGCCGCGGGGACGCCGTGGGGACGGGGACCGGGACGGGGACCGGGACGGGGACCGGGAGGGACCTGGCGCTGCCCAGGCCGCGGATGGCGGCTTCGTACTCAGCCTGGCCCCCGGCGGGGGCGGCCGGGTCCGGCGCCGCTGCCTCCGCTCCCCGTGGCCGCTTCCGCGCCGGCCGCAGCGGGGACATGGCCGGGGGGGACGTGTCGGGGTCCCCCGGCTCCGCCTGCGCCCCCGCCGCGTCCTCGCCGCCCGCGATGAGCGGCTCCGAGAGCTCGGCGTCGAAGAGCTGCGAGTCCCGGGGGGCGGCGGGCGCTGTGGGGCGCACAGAGACCCTCAGCGGGGGCGGGGGGGTGGCCCCCAGACCCCCAAAACCCCATCATCGTGCCCCCCCCCCCCCCAAAACCCCCTCAGCGGCCCCCGGGCTCACCGCCGCCCGCCGCCGCCGTCTCCTTGAGCAGGCGCTCCGTGGCCCGGCACCGCTGCCACGTCTCCTGGTCCAGCTCCTTGCCGTAGAGCCCGATCCACTCCTCCAGCGTCCCCAGCGGCGTCAGGCCCTGCGGGGAGGCCGGGGGGGGTTTCACCGTGCCCCCCCAGCCCCCGGGACCCCCCCCCGGCGTGTCCCCATCCCCGCGCTCACCTTGGCGTTCCGGGCGGCCAGCGAGGCCCCGCGCTGCACCAGCAGCTCGGCCACCTCGAAGTGGCCGCAGCCCAGCGCGTCGTGCAGGGGGGTGATGCCCTCGCAGCCCGGCCCCCCCGCGTCGTCCACGGCCGCCCCCCGGTCCAGCAGCAGCCGCACGATCTCTGGGGGGTGTCACAAGGGGGGGGGGAGGAAAAGGGGGCGGATGTCGGGCAGGATCCGGCCCCTTTCCCCCCCCGCCCCCCCCCCCCAGGGCAGGGGGGTCCCGGCGCTCACCCAGGTGCCCGTGGTTGCAGGCTTCGTGCAGCGGGGTCCAGCCGCAGTAGTCGCGGGGGTTCAGGGGGTGCCCCTGCGTGTGGGGGGGGGGACACAAGGGGACGGTCACCGCGTGCCACCAGCCATGGGGATGTCACCCCCCCCCCCCCAGCAGCATCCCTTCGCTCCGGCCGGCACGGCACGGCTCCGCCGGGCACCCGGCGCCCCAGGAGCGAGCCCACGCCCCCACCGGTGTCCCCAGTGCCGGGGGGGTCCCGTTGTGTGTGTCCCGCCCCCCCCCCAACCCTTTTACCTGCTTAAGGTAGAGCTGCACCCGCCGCAGGTCACCCTCGATGCAGGCGCGGTGCAGCGGGGTCTCGCCCCGGTCGTTGCGGCGGTTCCACTGCGGGCACAGGGAGGGGTGGTGGGGATACGGCCCCCGAGGGGCTTGGGGGGCTGGGTGGGGGGCCCTGACCCACATCTGGGGGGCTCTGACCCACACCTGGGGGTCCTGACCCGCCCCTGGGGGGCGCGGAGCAGTGCCAGGACCCCATCTCTCACCTTGCAGATGCGCCGGCGGCCGGGGACGCTCTTGGTGTAGCCGTCGAGCTCGTCGTCCTCCCCCTCTGCGGCACGGCTGTGAGCGGGGGCGCAGCCGGGCACGGGGGTCCCGCTGCCCTCCGCGTCCCGGGGGTCCCATCCCCCCCTCACCCACATTTTGGGGTCCCGTCCCCCCTCCTCTCGGCCCCCCAGGGAACCCCCGCGCGCCCCTCACCGCTCTCCGACAGCTCCAGGTCGCTCTCCTCCTCGGGGGCCTCGCTGCCCTCCTGCTCTTCCTCCTCCTCCTCCTCTTCCTCTCCCCCCGGCAGGCCCCGCAGCCTCGCCATGGTGTCGGCGGCCTCGGCGCTGCCGGCCCGCTGCTGCAGCGCGTGGAGGTGCCGCAGGACCTGACGCTGCGGGGCGGGAGGGACGGAGACAGGTCGGCACCGTGGCACCACGGCACTGCGGCACCGGGTCGGCACCATGACACCAGGTCAGCACTGCGGCACCAGGTCGGCACCCTGGGACTGCGTTGGTACCATGGCACTGCAGCACCGGGTCAGCACCACAGCACCGGCTTGGCACTGTGGCACCACGGCATTGTGGCACCGGGTCGGCACCACGGCACCGGGTCGGCACCACGGCACCGTGGCACTGGGTCAGCACCACAGCACTGTGGCACTGGGTTGGCACCATGGCACCATAGCACTGTGGCACCGGGTTGTTACTATGGCACCACGGCACTGTGGCACCAGTTGGCACCACGGCACCAGCTCAGCACCGTGGCGGCACCATGGCACCGGCTCAGCACCGTGGCACCATAGCACTTGGTTGGCACCAGGTCGACTTCATGGCACTGCGGCACCGGGTCTGCACCATAGCACTGGGTTAGCACCATGGTGGCACCATGGTACCGCAGCACCAGGTCGGCACCAGGGCGCCGTGGCACTGGGTTGGCACCGTGGCACCATGGCACTGTGGCACCACGTCGGCACTGTGGCAGCACCATGGCACCACCATGGCACCGGGTCGGCACCGCAGCACTGGGTCGGCACCATGGCACCGCGGCACCGCAGCACCGGGTCGGCACCATGGCACCACGGCACCAGGTCGGCAACGTGGCACCGCGTCAGCACCACGGCACCGCGTCGGCACCGCGCTCGCCGCCGTGCCCTCACCTGCAGCCGCAGCTCGCCCGCCGCCTCCGCCCGCTCCAGCGCCGTCCCGAGGCAGGCCTCCAGCTCGGCGCGGGGCTCGCCCGCCTCCTCCTTGGCCAGCGCAATGCTCAGCCACGTCCTCCCCTCCTGCGCGCGGCCACCCGTCAGGCTCCGGGGCGAGCCGGGGGGGTCCCGGCCCCGTGCCCTTTTGTTTTATTATGGGAGGGGTCCCCTCCCCCAAATTGTGCCCGTTGGGGGGGTCCCCGCTCACCTCCAGCGCGTCGCCGCGGTGCAGCGCCAGCTCCTGCCGGTAGTGGTGCTCGGCGCGCGCGGGCTCCTGCAGGTCGCCGAAGGTGGTGGCCAGCGAGACGTGGATGGCGGCCAGCTCGGGCGCGGGGCGGCCCAGCGCCTCGGCGTAGCTCAGCTGGGGGGGTCAAGGGGGTCAAGGGGGACAAAGCCCCCCCCCCCGGGTACCTCCAGTGCTCCCAGTGCCTCCCAGTAGCTCCAGTGCTTCCATTATCCCCAGCGCTCCCAGTATTCCCAGTGCTCCCAGTGCCTCCCAGCGCCCCGATGTCCCTAGCGCCTCTCAGTACTTCCAGTGCTCCCAGGGCCTCCCACTGCCCCCCGGGATCTCCAGCGCCCCCAAGTAGCTCCAGTGTTTCCTTTATCCCCAGCACTCCCTTTATCCCCAGTGCTCCCAGTATTCCCAGTGCTCCCAGTGCCTTCCAGCGCCCCCTGGTGTCCCTAGCGTCTCCCAGTACCTCCAGCGCTCCCAGTGCCCCCCAGGATCCCCAGCGCCCCCCAGTACCTCCAGTGCTCCCGTTATCCCCAACATCCTCACCACTCCCGTTATCCTCAGTGCCCCCAGTATCCCCAGTGCCCCCCAGTATCCTCAGCAACCCCAGTGCCTCTCGTTATCCCCAGTATTGCCCCAGTGCTCCCACTACCTCCAGTGCCCCCCAACATCTCCATTATCCCCAGTGCCCCCAGTACCCCCAGCGCTCCCGTTATTCCCAGCACCCCCCGGTATTCCCAGTGCTCCTGATGTCCCCAGTGCCTTCCACTACCCCCAGCACTCCCATTATCCCCAACACCTCCAGCACCTCCAGTGCCCCCCAGTATCCCCAGTGCTCCCATTGTCCCCAGCACCCCCCGGTATTCCCAGTGCTCCCACTATCCCCAGCGCCTTCCAGTACCCCCAGTACTCCCATTATCCCCAACACCTCCAGCCCCCCCATGCCCCCCAGTGTCCTCTGCACCCCCAGTATCCCCAATGCCCCCAGTAACCCCAGCACCCCCCAGTATTCCCAGTGCTCCTGCTATCCCCAGTGCCTTCCAGTACCCCCATTACCCCCACCATCCCCAACACCTCCAGCCCCCCCCACGCCCCCCAGCCCCCTCAGCCCCCCCCCGTGCCCCCCAGCGCCCCCAGTACCCCCCCACCTGCCGCTGGTAGTGCTCCAGCGCCCTCCTGAAGTCCCCGTGCCTGGAGAAGACGTCTCCCAGCCGCTCGCACAGCGCCATCGCCGCCGCCGGCTCGCCCGCCGCCTCCTCCAGCGCCTCCTGCAGCCGCGTCACCTTGGTGGCTGCGGGACCGGGGTGGGGGGGTCACCACCTTGTGCGTGCGCCCCCCCTGTGCCCCCCCCGTGCCTCCCCCCCCCCCAAGCTCACCGTAGCGCAGGTTGCAGCGCACGAGGTGCCGCTGGTGGGGCTGCCGCGAGCCCAGCGCGTACGCCGTCCGCAGCGAGCGCTTGGCGGCCGCGAAGTCTCCGAGGCTCAGCTGGACCTGGGGGTGGGGGGACGACACGGGGACCCCCCCAACCTCATCAAGACGCCGGGACGGACCCCGGAGGGGGGCTAAAAAACAAGGGGGGGGCGTTCCCGAGGCCGACCTGCGCCGTGCTGCTGCAGCACTCGCTCTCCAGCGCCTTGTCCTGCATGCGGCGGGCGCAGTCGCGGGCGCGCTGGAGGCAGCGCAGGGCCTGGGGGTGCTGGCCCTGCCGCAGGTGGATGGCGCCCAGGTTGAAGTAGGCGCGCTGCAGGTCCTCGTCCAGGCGCGCCCGCTCCGCCACGAAGACGCTGCGCTGCAGGTAGCGCCCGCGGCGCCCCGCGTCCCGCAGGCTGTCGTACACCAGCCCCAGGTTGAGGTAGAGCCGCGTGCGCATCGCCGCCAGCTCCCGGCGCGGCACCGCCCCTGCGGGACACGGCCATGGCACCGCCGCACCGCGAAGGATTTGGGGTCCCGCCCCACCACCAGGACCCCACCACCACCACCGGGACCCCCCAGCCGGTGCCCAGATGGGTTCGGGGAACCCCAGGAGGAGCCCCCAGTCTCTGGTGCCAACACCACGGCTCTGGCACAGCACCAATCCTGCCAGGCACACAGACATGGTCTCAGGGCACCACAAAGGATTGGGGTCCCCCACCACCACCAGGACCAAATGGGTTTGGGGACCCGCAGGAGGAGCCAGCAGGACCCCCAACCAGTGCCCACCCCACCCCAGATGGGTTTGGGGAGGCCCCAAGAGGACCCCCCAGCCCCCAGAGCCAACACCAGGGCTCCAACACGGCACCGCTCCTGCCGGGCGCAGGACACGGGCATGGTCCCATGGCACAGGGGAGGATTGGGGTCCCCCCACCACCACCGGGACCCCCCAACCAGTGCCCAGATGGGTTCAGGGAGCCCCCAAGAGGAGCCCCCAGAGCCAACACCAGGGCTCCAGCGCAGCACCGATCCTGCTGGGAGCAGGACACGGCCATGGTCTCACGGCACCACAAAGGGTTGGGGTCCCGCCCCACCACCAGGACCCCCCCACCACCACTGGGACCCCCCAGCCAGTGCCCAGATGGGTTTGGGGACCCCCAGGAGGAGCCCCCAGCCCCCGGTGCCAACACCAGGGCTCCGGCGTGGCACCGCAAGACACGGCCATGGTCCCGCGGCACCGCGGTGTGGCAGAGGATTGGGGTCCCCCCCCCACCAGGACCCCCCCACCACCACCAGGACCCCCCAGCCATGCCCAGATGGGTTCAGCGACCCCCAGCAGGACCCCCCCGCACCCACCCCACCCCAGATGTGTTCAGGAACCCCCACGAGGACCTCCCCCCCCTCCCCAAGCCCCTCTTTGCCCCCAGCAGCCTCTCACCCTCCAGTTTCTCCTCCACGATGGCCAAACTGGTGCGGAAGGCGCCCTCGGCCTCACGCAGCGCCGCCGTCACCTCCTCCCCCTCCTCCTCCTCCCCGCCGCCGCCGCCGCCGCCGCGGCTCTCGGCCACGAACATGTGCGTGCGCCCGATGGTGGCCCAGGCGCGCTGCTGCTCCGCCGCGTCCCCCAGGGCGCGCGCCAGCTCCAGGTGCCGCCGCTGGTGCTGCGGGGACGGGGTCAGCCTAAACCCTTCAGGACGACCCCCCCCCAATAAAAAAAAAAGCCCCCCTCGGGGGGCACCGACCTCCAGCGCCGCCTGGTAGCTGCCCAGCTCGGCCAGGCGCTCGCCGATCTTGCGGTGCGCCACGGCGCAGCCCAGCCCGTCGCCCGCCGCCTCCAGCAGCCGCAGCTCGCGCCGGTGCTCCTCCAGCGCCTCCGCGTAGCGCCCTGCCGCCACCGCACGGGGGGGTCACCGACGCCCCCCCCCCGCCCCCCAATCCGGGGACCGGGACCCCCCTCGGTCCCCCGGGACCCCCCCCACCCCCCGGCCCCACCATGGCTGGCCAGGAGCTCTCCCAGCTGGTTGCACAGCGCCGCCTCCTCCGCGCCGCCGCCGCCGCCGCCGCGCTGCAGCTTCTCCTTCGCCTTCTGCAGCTCTGGGGAATGGGGGGGGGGCTGGCACCAGTGCCACCAGTGCTCCCAGTCCAGCAGACACCAGTGCTCCCGGTCCAGCACTCGCAGGGAGCCCCAAGCCAGCGCTCCCGTCGCTCCCAGTATCCCCGGTGCCCCCCAGTTCCTCCAGTACCCCAAGCTCCCTCGTTACCCCCCAGCATCCCCCAGTGCTCCCAGCATATCCCCAGCATCCCCCAGTATCCCCAGCACTCCCAGTGAGCCCCAAGTCAGTGCTACCAGTGCAGCCGGTGCTCACAGTGCTCCCATCGCTCCCAGTATCCCCGGTGCCCCCCGGTTCCTTTAGTATCCTCTGTACCTCCCAGCACCCCCCAGTGCTCCCAGGATATCCCCAGCACCCCCAGCACTCCCAGTGAGCCCCAAGCCAGCACTCCCAGTGCACCTGGTGCTCCCAGTGCTCCCAGTATCCCTGGTGCCCCCCAGTTCCTCCAGTGCCTCCAAGCACCCTCGTTACCCCCTAGCACCCCCCAGTGCTCCCAGTATATCCCCAGCACTCCCCAGTATCCCCAGTGCTCACACTGAGCCCCAAGTCCATGCTCCCAGTATACCCAGCGCTCCCAGTGCTCCCATCGCTCCCAGTATCCCCAGTGCCCCCCGGTTCCTCCAGTGCCCCCAAGCACCCTCGTTACCCCCCAGTGCTCCCAGTATCCCCAGTACCCCACTACCCCCCAGTATTCCCAGTGCTCCCACTATCCCCAGCACTCCCAGTCCCCCCAGTACCTCTGCCCCCCAGTATCCCCAGTGTCTCCAGCACCCCTCAGCACTCCCAGTATCCCCGGTGCCCCCCAGTTCCTCTAGTATTCTCTGTACCTCCCAGTACTCCCAGTGACCCCACTGCTTCCATTGCCCCCCAGTATCGCCAGTGCCCCCAGCAGCCCCCGTGTCCCCCATCATCCTCAGTATCCCCCAGTATTCCCAGTCTCCCCAGCGCCCCCAGTACCCCCAACACCCCCAGCACCCCCATTGCTCCCCAGTATTCCCAGTGCTCCCAGTACCCCCAGTACTCCCCATGCTCCCAGCACCCCCAGTGCCAATCCCCCATGCCCCCAGCGACCCCAGTATCCCCAGCACCCCCCAGCACCCCCCCCATTACCCCATCATCCCCCAGTGCTCCCAGCACCCCCAGTGCCCCCAGCAGCCCCCTGGCCCCAGTAACCCCAGCAACCCCCAGTGCTCCCACTACCACCCAATGCTCCCAGTACCCCCCCATTACCCCCCATCCCCCCCAGTACCCCCCCCATTACCCCCAGTACCTCCCAGTACCCCCCAATAACCCCCCATCACCCCATCCCCCCCATTGCCTCCCAGTGCCCCCAGCACCCCCATTACCCCCAGTACCTCCCAGTACCCCACACCCCCCCATTACCCCCCATCACCCCCCAGTGCCCCCAGTACCCCCCCAGTGCTCCCAGTACCCCCCCACTACCCCACCACCCCCCAGTGCTCCCAGTACCCCCCATTACCCCCAGTACCTCGCAGTCCCCCCCATCACCCCCCAGTGCCCCCATTACCCCAGCACCCCCCAGTGCTCCCAGCACCCCCCAGTACCCCCCAGTGCTCCCAGTACCCCCCATTACCCCCAGTACCTCGCAGTCCCCCCATCACCCCCCAGTGCCCCCATTACCCCAGCACCCCCCAGTGCTCCCAGCACCCCCCAGTACCCCCCAGTGCTCCCAGTACCCCCCCCATTACCCCCCTTTCCCCCCCCAGTGTTCCCAGTGCTCCCAGTACCCCCCATTACCCCCCAGTGCCCCCATTACCCCAGTACCCCATCACCCCCCAGCACCCCCCAGCACCTCCCAGTCCCCCCAGTATCCCCCAGTCCCCCCGCTCACGCCGCAGCGCGCGCTCCCCGCTCATTCCCCGCCGCTCCCGCGCCCGCCGCGCGCTGTGCCCGCCCCCCGCGCCGCCGCCAGCCAATCAGCGCGGGGAGCCGCGCACCGGCCGCTCCCATTGGCCGCCGCGCACGGCCCCGCCTCCGCCCCGCCCCCGGACTACAACTCCCGGCGTGCCCCGCGGCCCGCCCCGGGTGGTGCCGGGAGGGGCGGCCCCGCCCCCCGCGGTGCCTCCTGGGAACGGGGCCCGGTAGGACCAGTGGCACCAGTACCGCCAGTTACAGGGCGCCGGTGACACCAGTGCCACCAGCTACAGGGAAAACAGTGACACCAGTGCCACCAGTTACAGGGAAAACAGTGACACCAGTTACAGGGCCACCAACGCCCTCCCCAGTCACTGTCCCAGTGCTCCCAGTGGCACCGGGCACCATCCCAGTACACCCAGTGACTGTCCCAAGCACCCCAGTACCACCAGTGCCTGTCCCCAGTGCTCCCAGTGCCCACCAGTCACCACCCTCAGTACTCCCAGTGCCACCAATGCCTCTCCCAGTGCCCCCAATCACCATCCCCAGCACTCCCAGTACCATAGGCCGTAGCTCCCAGCTGCTCCCAGTGCTTCCCCAGTCACTGTCCCAGTGCTCCCAGTGCCCTCCAGTCACCATCCCAGTAGTCCCAGGGACTGTCCCAAGCACTCCCAGCACCACCAGTGCCTGTCCCCAGCACTCCCAGTACCGCAGGCCATAGCTCCCAGCTGCTCCCAGTATCCCCAGCGCTCCCCACCAGTCCCCATCTAACCAGTGCCTCCCAGTCTCCCCAGTATCCCCCTACCTTGCAGCCCCCCCAAGCTCTTCCCACGCCCCCTGTGACAGATGATGTCACCTGGGGGGGCTCTGACATCATGAGGGGGGGGCTCTGATGGCAGAGGGGGGAGATCGGTGGCAAAATGGAGGAAGACCAGTGACAAACTGGGGGCGTCGAGGAGAGGCCAGACGCAGCGCACGTGGCGACGCAACCCCGTGGCTCCTCCCCCACCCTTCTGCACACCCAAATTTCAGGGGGTTTGGGGACCCCCCCGAGCCCCCCCCCACCCCAAAAATATTTTGGGGGACCCCCCCGACTTTTGGGGGCCCCCCCCGAGGCCGCGGGGCACGCTGGGAGCCCGACTCCTTGGAAAATCCCCCCCGTGGTTTATTCTCCTAGTAAAACAGACAGAGGACCCGCTGTACAGAGCGCCGCGCCGCGCCCCCCCCGCAGCGCCGCCGCCGGCACCGCGGCGAGGAGGAGGAGGAGGAGGAGGAGGAGGAGGAGGAGGAAGGCTGTGGCTGCTGCGGCATGCAGGCGCGGGCACGAGGGGCACCGCGGCGAGGCGGCGCCGGGCGCGCGAGGCACGGGGACGCCGCGACGGCAGCGCGGTGACGCCGCGATCACCCACGACGGCGTCGCGGCGGTGTCACGCTGCCACAATGACGCCGTGATCGCCCATGATGACGCTGCGATGACATCACGATGGCGCCATGATGGCGTCAAGAGGACGCTGCGATCATCCATGGTGACGCCATGATGGCACCGTGATGACCCCACAATGCCGCATCGACGCCATGGCCATCCACGATGACGCCAGGGTGACGCCATGATGGCGCCGTGATCATCCATGATGCCGCCGTGACGCCGCGATGACCCGCGTTGATGCCACGATCATCCACGATGACGCCGCGATCATCCAAGATGACGCCATGATGGCGCCGCGCTGACACCACGATGACGCCACGATGGCGTCGCGACAACGCCGCGACGGCGCCACGTAGGCGCCGCGGCCTCGCCTACTTCTGGATCTGGAATATAAAAAGGCGCAGGTTGATGTTCTTGGCCGCCAGCAGCTTGTTGCACTCCACCGAGTCCACGATGGGGAGCGGCATGTACTCCGTCTCATTGTTCTCATTGGTAAAGACAAAGTGGTAGATGACCGGGTTGATCTTGACGTCGTCGTAGGGCCCCTCGAGCAGCAGGAAGGAGCACTCCAGCGGCGAGTTGACCTTGCTCTTCAGGATGAGCTGGAAGGAGAGGGTGCGCTTGCAGGAGAGGTTGGGGTTGCGCTCCGAGTCGTTGACGCGCGCCTTCAGCACCCACGTCTGGTTGAGCACCGTCAGGCGCGGCGTCTCGTAGTACAGCCGCGTGATGAAGTCGTCCGTGCGGTACGGGCGGAACTGCACCTCTGCGGGACAAGGGGGGAGAGCACGGGGTCAGCGCCGGCACCGGGCTCAGCACCAACGCGGGGCCGGCACCGGCACGGGCTCAGCGCCAGCACCGCGTCAGCACCGGCACCGCACTGCAGGGACAGGGGCAGCCAGGAGCCGCAGCGGTCCTGGGGGGCACCCCGGAGCCGTGGTGGTCTTGGGGGGCACCCCAGTGGTCCCAAGGGACGAGGACGGGAGGAGGGATAAGGGGAGGGGGGAGGCAGAAGGGCCGCGGGTGGCTCGGCTCGTGGCAGCCCCGCGAGCGCGGTGCCGGGGCCGGGCCGCAGAGGACACACAGACAGGATTCGGATCGGGTGCAATCGGCTTTATTGGGGTCGCGTACAGAGGCGTGAGCGGGGCAGCGAGGCACGGACAAGGAACACCGTGGGGAAAAAAAAAAGGGGGGGGGAGCGGAGCGGCAGCCCCCGCGTTGCAGCGCTCCGAGCTGGGCGCCCAGGGGCGCCCCCGAAGGCTGGGGTGAGCCCGAGCTTTTGGGGCATTCTCAGAGGAGTTGTAGGACAGGATCGGGGCCAGCAGCCCCGGCACCGAGGCCGGAGCGAGCCCCGTGTCCTAGCGGCGTCCCCTCGGCACCGCAGCCCCCCCGGGGCGAGGGGAAAATCCTTCCCCCCCCCACCCCGGCCCCGCTCTCCTCTCGTCCCGTTTGCCTCCCGGGGCTGAGCACCCTCGGGTCCCCCGCAGTGCTCCGAGGCTCAGCACCACGCCCATGAGCCAGGAGGGCGCCGGGCTCACCGCACACCGCGGGGTTTTGGTGCCGGCTCTCGGCCTGGTGCCCCTGGCCCCGCACGGCAGCGGGTGGCACCCCACGTTTCCTGGGGCTGGGGGGGGGGGGGAGGGGTTTGTAACCCCCCGGGAGATGAGCGGGGAGCCGCGGGGAAGCATGGCGGGCTCTTCTTCGGAAGAGGAACGCCAAAAAAAATATAAAAAAATATCGGAAAACCCAACAAAAAGGCCCCGAGCAGCCCCGGCGCCCGCGGAGAGGCGGTGGCGGCCCCGGCGCGGCGCCACGGGCCCAAGCACCCCGCGGAGCGCCGCCGCGCGTTACCTGTGTAGCCGATCTTCTCGAAGCTGAGCAGGCTGAAGATGCTGTTGTAGAGCTGCATCTCCTTCTTGCGCGTTTGGTCCATCTCGTCCAGGATCTCCATCAGCTCGTTGCCCGTCTTGGTCGGGTGCGTGCACTCGGCCTCGTGCACCGTCAGCTCGTGGAAGGGGCCCTGCCACGGGCACCCGATGCGCTTGTACTTGCACTGCGTCACCCTGCGGGGCACGGGGCGGCCGTGAGGGACGGCTTTTTGGGGGAGACGAGGCCCCGAGGGTGTGCGAGCCCCCCCAGGGAGCACCGAGACCCCGACGGCGCCGCTCCCGCTGGCCGTGGCGATGCCTCGGGCCAAATCCACGTGGCCGGAGCCGGCTGTGGAGCAAGCCTTGGTGGGGACAGCGACAGAGGCGGCCGACGTGTCCCCAAACCCGTGGAGTGGCACCGAAAGAGCCACCGGGGCGGGTTTGGCGCGTGCCGCCACTGGGGACACGTGGCGAGGATGAGGAGGGGCTGCACCGCGGGACGAAGCGGCGCAAAGGCTTCGCCACACGCTGCTACTGCTGCTCCTCCTTCCCCCGGCATGCGCGGCGAGCACCAGGAGCCCTCCTCCGCATGCGCTGTCCCCTACCTGTCCCCGTCCCCGTGCCGTGCTGTACCCGTCCCGTCCCCATCCCGTCCCCGTGCCATGCATGTCCTGGTCCTGTCCCGGTGCCGTGCCGTGCCCGTCTGCATCCCGCGCCATACCTGTCCCCTCCCTGTCCCCGTGCCGTGCCATAGCTGTCCTGGTCCCGTCCCCATACTGTGCCATACCCGTCCCCGTGCCGTACCCATGCCGTGCTGTACCCGTCCCGGTCCTGTCCCCGTGTCATGCCATACCTGTCCTGGTCCCGACCCTGTGCCATGCCATACCTGTCCCCATGCCATGCCATACCCATCCCCGTCCCAGTCCTGTCCCCATCCCGGTGCCGTGCCATACACACCCTGGTCCCGTCCCCATGCCATGCCATCCCCATCCCTGTGCCGTCCCCGTCCCAGTCCCGTCCCCGTGTCACGCCACACATATCCTGGCCCTGTCCCCATGCCGTGCCATACCCGTCCCATCCCCATCCCAGTGCCATGCCATACACATCCTGGTCCCGTTCCCAATGCCATGCCATCCCCGTGCCGTACCCGTCCCCGTCCCAGTCCCATCGCCGTGTCACGCCACACATGCCCTGGCCCCGTCCCCATGCCGTGCCATACCTGTCCCGGCGCCGTGCCGTCCCCATCCTGTCCCTGTCCTGGTGCCGTGCCATACCCGTCCCATCCCCATGCCGTGCCATACACACCCTGGTCCTGTTCCCCATGCCATGCCATCCCCATCCCCATGCCATGCCGTCCCCATCCCTGTGCCGTCCCTGTCCCAGTCCCGTCCCCGTGTCACGCCACACATGTCCTGGCCCCGTCCCGGCGCCGTGCCGTCCCCATCCCGTCCCCGTCCCCGTGGCGGTGCCGTACCTGTCCTGGCACTCCTCCTTCTGGTGCCGCTCGAGCAGCGAGCGGGGGAACTGCTGGGCGCAGAAGGCGCACTCGGAGGGCAGCTCGCTCACCGCCTTCTCCACGGCCAGGTTGCGGCAGCAGAGGCTCTTGCTGATCTCGCAGCGGCAGTTGGGGCAGGTGGCCTGCTCCTCCTTCAGCCGCGCGTCCGCCAGCAGGTGGATGAAGCAGCCGGCGCACATCAGGTGCCCGTTGGTGCACTGCGGGGGCAAAGCAGCGCCGCGCTGGGTGCGGGGGCACCGGGGGGGGGTCCGAGGGACGGTACGGGGGGGAGATTTGGGGGGAACGGGGGGGTTTGGGGGGAAATGGGGGATTTGGGGGAAAACGGGGCAATTTGGGGGGAATGTGGGGTTTGGGGAGAAATGGGGGGGTTCTGGGGAAAATGGGGGGATTCGGGGGTGATTTGGGAGGGTTCAGGGGGGATTTCGGGGAAAATGGGGCAATTTGGGGGGAAATATGGGGATTCAGGGGTGATTTGGGGGGGTCCAGGGGGGATTTTGGGGAAAATGGGGCAATTTGGGGGGAAATATGGGGATTCAGGGGTGATTTGGAGGGGTTCAGGGGGGATTTCGGGGAAAATGGGGCAATTTGGGGGGAAATGGGGGGGGTCGGGGGAAAAACAGGGGGGTTTAGGGGAAAATGGGGGAAAATGGGGGGTTTGGGGGAAAATGGGGGGTTTGGAGCAGGAAAATGGGGTGAGTTGGGGGGAATGGGGCGGTTTGGGGGTGATTTGGTGGTGATTTGGGGGAAAATGGGGGAAACGGGGGGGTTTGGAGTGGGAAAACGGGGTGAGTTGGGGGTGATTCAGAGGAAAATGGGGGGGTTGGGGGAAAACGGGGCAGTTTGGGGGGAAAATGGGGTGGTTCAGAGGTGATTTGGGGGAAAAGGGGGGGTTGGGGGCCGGAAAATGCCATGGGTTGGGCATCGTAAACGGGGGGCACTGCGCGGTGGCACCGGGGAAAGCCCCGGCCGCGCGTCACCGCCACCGCGCTGCGTGGGGACCCCACGAGAGACCGGCGAACGGCCTCGTCCCGCGCCAGGAGCCCTAAACCACCTGGTTTCGCCCCAAAACCCGCACCTCCAGGAGCGGCCAGGGCGCGCCGCGGGCACCCAGCGCCCACAGCCCCGTCCCGCCGACCCCAAATCCGCGGCGTGCCCGGCACCGCGGGGTCACGCCGGTGGGGGACGGCGGCACCGCGCCACTGCTGCCACTGCTGCCACTGCGCCATAACCGGCTGCTCCGGCTGCCCCGGCGCTGCGGCGTCCCGGCGCTAATTACCGGCGCTAATTACGCGAAGGGTAACTAACGAGCGTCCTCGGCAGGGCGCCCACCTGCCCCCCCCCAAGCACCGGGAGACACCAATTTTTGGCTTTCTGACCCCAAAACAGGGCTGAGCGTGGCTGGGGAGAACCCCCCCCGACCCCCCTGGGGGTTTTTTGGGGTAAAACCTGGTGGTTTTGTCCCAGCCGTGGGATGCCCCAAATTCCCCCCCGGGGGGTGGGAGTGGGAAGGGGGGGGGCACCAAGACCCTTTTTTTGGGGGGAGGGGGGGTCTGAGACCCTTTTTTGGGGAGGTCCGGTGGGCTTTTTTTGGGGGGGGGGGCGATCCCGAGGCCCTTTTTATGGAGGGGGGGGGATCCCGAGGCCCTTTTTTGGGGGGAGGGGGATCTGAGACCATTTTTGGGGGGGTCCAGGGGCCTTTTTTTAAAGGGGGGGGGATCCCGAGGCCCTTTTTGGGGTGGAGGGGGTCTGGGGCCTTTTTTTGGGGGGAGTCTGGGATACTTTTTTTTTGGCGGGGGGGAGTGGGGGATACGTGGGGGGGTCTGGGGACCCTTTTAGGGGATGGGGGGGGGGGGGATCCGGGATCGTTATTTTGAAATGCGGGGGGGGTCCAGGCCCCTTCTGGGGCGGGGAGAGGACTCCAGGACCCTTTTTTTGGATGGGGGGGGGGGGGGGGGTCTGGGACTTTGGGGAGGGGATGTGGGACCCTTCTTTTGGGGTGGGGCTGTTTTTTTTTGGGGGGGGGGGAGGTCTGTGCTCTTTTTTGGGGGGGAGGCAACTTTGGACCCTTTTTTTTGGGGGGGGGGATGGGGGAAGAGCAGGACCTTTGGGGTGGAGGGGACACGACTCTGGGACCGTCTTTTTTGGGGGGGGGGGTCAGGGACCCTTATTTTGGGAAGGGGGGGGTGTCTGGGGCCCTTTGGGTGGGGGGGGACGGGACTCTGGGACCCTTTTTTTTGGGGGGGGGGACACTCTCGGACACTTGGGGGGGAGGGTAGCGGGGACCCTTTTTTAGGGGGGGGGTTGGGGACCCATATTTTGGAAGGGGGGTGTCTCTAGCCCCCTTGGGGGGGGTACTCCAGGACCTCTTTTTTTGGGGGGGTGGGCACATTTTTTTTGGGGGGGGGGGGGTATCTGGGACTCTTTTTCGGGAGGGTCAGGGACCTTTCTTTTGGAAGGGGGCTGGTACTTGGGGGCCTCTTTTTCGGGGGGGGGCACATTTGGGGAGGGGGGGAGGGTCTGGGACACTTCTTTTGGGGGGGGGCGGTCTGGGCCTTTGGGGGTGTGGGGGTACCCAGTCCCCTTCTGGGGGGGGTACTCTGGGACCTCTGTTTTTGGGGGGGGGGACACACATTTTGGGGGGGGGGAGTGTATGTGGGACCCCTTTTTTGGGATGGAGATGCCCAGACTCCTTTGGGTGGGGGAGGGGGAAGCCTGGGCCCTCTTTTTTTTGGGGGTGGGGGGCACATTTGGGGATATGTGCAACCCCTTTTTGGGGTGGGGGTGCCCAGGCCCCTATTTTGGGGGGGGGGGGAGTGCCCTGACTCCTTGGGGGGGGGGGGGGGGGGTCTGGTACCTCTTTTTGGGGGAGGCTGGGGGGGCACATTTGGGGTGGGGGAGCATACATGGGACCCCTATTTCGGGCTGGGGGTGCCAGAACCTTTTTGGGGGGGGGGGGGTGCCTGGACTCCTTGGGGTCAGGGGGGGCACTCCAGTACCTCTTTTTGGGGGGGGGGGGGCACATATGGGGGATATGTAGGACCCCTTTTTTGGGGGTGGGGGTGCCCAGGCCCCTATTTTTTTGGGGGGGGGGGAATCCTGGCTCCTTGAGGGGGGGTCTCTGGAACCTCTTTTTTGGGGGGCAGGGGGCACATTTAGGGGATATATAGGAGCTCTGGTTTTGGGGTGGTGAGGGGAAAGGGCCCCTATTTTTGGGGGGGGGGTATCTGGGCCATATTTTTCGGGGCGGGGGGCACACGGGACCCATTTTTTGGGGTGGGGGTGCCTGGGCCCCTATTTTTTTTTGGGGGGGGTGCCTGGACCCCTTGAAGGAGGGGTTCTCTAGGACCTCTTTTTTTGGGGTGGGGGTGTCCAGACCCTGTTTGGGGGGGGGGGGGGGGGGTGTCCCTGCTTCCTGGGAGAGGTACTCTGGGGCCTCTTTTTTTTTGGGGGGGGGGGGGGGGGGGGGGTCTGGGACCTCTTTTTTTGGGGCTGGGGGGACACTTTGGGGGGGGGGGGGCGGAGGGCATGTGGCCCGCCTATTTCGGGCTGGGGGAGCCCAGACTTTTTTTTTGGGAGGGGGTGGGGGTGCCCAGGCCCCTATTTTGGGGGGGGGGGGGGGGGGAGGGTCCTGGCTCTTTGGGGTTGGGGGGACGTACTTTGGGCCCTCTTTTTTTCGGGGGGGGGGGGGGGGGGGGGGGGGGGGGCACACTTGGGGGATATATGGGACCCCTTTTTTTTTGGGGGGGTGGGGGTGCCCGGGCCCCCATTTTTTTTGGGGGGGGGGGGTCCCTGTCCCTATGGGGGGGCTCCCAGTCCCTATGGGGGGGGGGTCCCATCTCTGGGGGGGGTCCCCGTCTCTGGGGGGGGGGGTCCCCGTCTCTGGGGGGGGGGGTCCCCGTCTCTGGGGGGGGGGGTCCCCGTCTCTGGGGGGGGGGGTCCCCGTCTCTGGGGGGGGGGTCCCCGTCTCTGGGGGGGGGGGTCCCCGTCTCTGGGGGGGGGGGGTCCCCGTCTCTAGGGGGGGGGGTCCCCGTCTCTGGGGGGGGGGGTCCCCGTCTCTAGGGGGGGGGGGTCCCCGTCTCTAGGGGGGGGGGGGTCCCCGTCTCTAGGGGGGGGGGGGTCCCGTCTCTGGGGGGGGGGGTCCCCGTCTCTAGGGGGGGGGGGGTCCCCGTCTCTAGGGGGGGGGGTCCCCGTCTCTAGGGGGGGGGGGTCCCCGTCTCTGGGGGGGGGGGGTCCCCGTCTCTAGGGGGGGGGGGGGTCCCCGTCTCTGGGGGGGGGGGGTCCCCGTCTCTAGGGGGGGGGGGTCCCGGTCCCCGTCTCTAGGGGGGGTCCCGTCCCCATGGGGGGGTCCCCGTGCCCGTTGGGGGGGGTGCCCCCGCGGCCCTCCCCCCCCCGCTACCTGGTACACCGAGGCCTTGGGCAGGTCGAGGCAGACGGTGCAGCACAGCACCGAGTGCAGCCGCTCCTCCAGCTTCACGCTGCCCGCCGCCGCCCCCTCCGCCGCGCCTTCCTCCGCCTCCTCCTCCTCCTCCGCCGCCGCCGCCGCCGCCGGCCCCCGCCGCCCTCAGCCGCTTCTTGGGGGGCGCGTCCGCGTCGGCGGCGGCCTCGCCGTGAGGCCTGGGCCCCCCCCCCGCCGCCCCCCCCCGCCTCCTCCTCCTCCTCCTTCCTCAGCGCCTCCCCCCCCTCCTCCTCCTCCTCCTCCCTCCTCCTCCAGCCTCGCCCGGGCCCCCCGAGCCCGGTCCCCGGAGCCGCGGGGGAGCGGGGGGGGGGGCGGCGGAGGCGGCCGGGCCCCCCCCGGCCTCGCGCTCCTCCGCCGCCGCCGCCGCCGACATGGCCGCCGCCCCTCAGCCCGCCGCCATCGCGGCGAGGCCACGCCCACCGGGCGGACGGGGTTGGGGAGGGGAGGGGGGGGAGTTGGGGCCAATGGGAAAGGGGGGGAGGCGGGGCGAGGAGGGGGTCGGGGCCAATGGGAAAGGGG